>NW_027526607.1:0-257727 GCF_052857255.1 Amblyomma americanum
CCTCTGATACGCGTCAAAACTTTTTTCTCTTATAACTGCGCGAAAAGCATTATTCTTGCTTAATACAACGAAACAAGCTGTTTTAGACCGAAACGAGCTAAATCACAACACATCGGTTTTACAAGTGTCCCTGTGACACGCATCAATACTTTTTCTCTTATAACTGCGCGAAAAGCACGTATTCTTGCTTAATACAGCGAAACAAGCTGTTTTAGACCGAAACGAGCTAAATCACAACACATCGGTTTTACAAGTGTCCACGTGATATTCGTCAAAACTTTTTCTCTTATAACAGCGCGAAAAGCATGTATTCGTGCTTAAGGCAACGAAACAAGCTGTTTTAGACAGAGATGAGCTAAATCTGAACACATCGGATTTACAAGTGTCTCTCTAATATGCGTCAAAAGTTTTTCTTCTATAACTGCGCGAAAAGCATGTATTCGTGGTTAATACAACGAAACAAGCTGTTTTAAACCGAAACGAGCTAAATCTGAACACATCGGTTTTACAAGTGTCCCTGTGACACGCGTCACAACTTTTTCTCTTATAACTGCCCGAAAAGCATGTATTCTTGCTTAATACAACGAAACAAGCTGTTTTAGACCGAAACGAGTTAAATCACCTTACATCGGTTTTACAAGTGTTCCTCTGATACGCGTCAAAACTTTTTCTCTTATAACTGCGCGAAAAGCATGTATTCGTGCTTAGTCTAAAGAAACAAGCTGTTTTAGACCGAAACGGGGTAAATCTGAACACATCGGTTTTGCAAGTGTCCCTGTGATACGCGTCAAAACTTTTTCTCTTATAACTGCGCGAAAAGCATGTATTCTTGCTTAATACAGCGAAACAAGCTGTTTTAGACCGAAACGAGATAAATCACAACACATCGATTTTACAAGTGTTCCTCTGATACGCGTCAAAACTTTTTTCTCTTATAACTGCGCGAAAAGCATGTATTCGTGCTTAGTTCAACGAAACAAGCTGTTTTAGACCGAAACGAGCTAAATCACAACACATCGGTTTTACAAGTGTTCTTCTGATACGCGTCTAAACTTTTTCTCTTATAACTGCGCGAAAAGCATGTATTCTTGCTTAATACAGCGAAACAAGCTGTTTTAGACCGAAACGAGCTAAATCTCAACACAGCGGTTTTACAAGTGTTCCTCTGATACGCGTCAAAACTTTTTCTCTTATAACTGCGCGAAAAGCATGTATTCTTGCTTAATACAACGAAACAAGCTGTTTTAGACCGAAACGAGCTAAATCACAACACATCGGTTTTACAAGTGTCCCTGTGACACGCGTCAAAACTTTTTCTCTTATAACTGCGCGAAAAGCATGTATTCTTGCTTAATACAGCGAAACAAGCTGTTTTAGACCGAAGCGAGCTAAATCACAACACATCGGTTTTACAAGTGTCCACGTGATATTCGTCAAAACTTTTTCTCTTATAACTGCGCGAAAAACATGTATTCGTGCTTAATACAACGAAACAAGCTGTTTTAGACCGAGATGAGCTAAATCTGAACACATCGGTTTTACAAGTGTCTCTCTAATACGCGTCAAAAATTTTTCTTCTATAACTGCGCGAAAAGCATGTATTCGTGCTTAAAACAACGAAACAAGCTGTTTTATACCAAAACGAGCTATATCTGAACACATCGGTTTTACACGTGTCCCTGTGACACGCGTCAAAACGTTTTCTCCTATAACTGCGCGACAAGCACGTATTCTTGCTTAATACAGCGAAACAAGCTGTTTTAGACCGAAACGAGTTAAATCACAACACATCGGTTTTACAAGTGTTCCTCTGATACGCGTCAAAACTTTTTCTCTTATAACTGCGCGAAAAGCATGTATTCTTGCTTAGTCTAACGAAACAAGCTGTTTTAGACCGAAACGGGGTAAATCTGAACACATCGGTTTTACAAGTGTCCCTGTGACACGCCTTTAAAACGTTTGCTCTTATAACTGCGCGGAAAGCATGTATTCCTGCTTAATACAGCGAAACAAGCTGTTTTAGACCGAAACGAGCTAAATCACAACACATCGGTTTTACAAGTGTCCACGTGATATTCGTCAAAACTTTTTCTCTTATAACTGCGCGAAAAGCATGTATTCGTGCTTAATGCAACGAAACAAGCTGTTTTAGACCGAGATGAGCTAAATCTGAACACATCGGTTTTACAAGTGTCTCTCTAATACGCGTCAAAAGTTTTTCTTCTATAACTGCGCGAAAAGCATGTATTCGTGCTTAATACAACGAAACAAGCTGTTTTAGACCGAAACGAGCTAAATCTGAACACATCGGTTTTACAAGTGTCCCTGTGACACGCGTCACAACTTTTTCTCTTATAACTGCCCGAAAAGCATGTATTCTTGCTTAATACAGCGAAACAAGCTGTTTTAAACCGAAACGAGTTAAATCACATTACATCGGTTTTACAAGTGTTCCTCTGATACGCGTCAAAACTTTTTCTCTTAAAACTGCGCGAAAAGCATGTATTCGTGCTTAGTCTAACGAAACAAGCTGTTTTAGACCGAAACGGGGTAAATCTGAACACATCGGTTTTACGTGTCCCTGTGACACGCCTTTAAAACGTTTTCTCTTATAACTGCGCGAAAAGCATGTATTCCTGCTTAATACAGCGAAACAAGCTGTTTTAGACCGAAACGAGCTAAATCACAACACATCGGTTTTACAAGTGTTCCTCTGATACGCGTCAAAACTTTTTCTCTTATAACTGCGCGAAAAGCATGTATTCTTGCTTAATACAACGAAACAAGCTGTTTTAGACCGAAACGAGTTAAATCACAACACCGGTTTTACAAGTGTTCCTCTGATACGCGTCAAAACTTTTTTCTCTTATAACTGCGCGAAAAGCATGTATTTGTGCTTAATACGACGAAACAAGCTGTTTTAGACCGAAACGAGCTAAATCTGAACACATCGGTTTTACAAGTGTTCCTCTGATACGCGTCAAAACTTTTTTCTCTTATAACTGCGCGAAAAGCATGTATTCGTGCTTAGTTCAACGTAACAAGCTGTTTTAGACCGAAACGAGCTAAATCTCAACACAGCGGTTTTACAAGTGTTCCTCTGATACGCGTCAAAACTTTTTCTCTTATAACTGCGCGAAAAGCATGTATTCTTGCTTAATACAACGAAACAAGCTGTTTTAGACCGAAACGAGCTAAATCACAACACATCGGTTTTACAAGTGTCCCTGTGACACGCGTCAAAACTTTTTCTCTTATAACTGCGCGAAAAGCATGTATTCGTGCTTAGTTCAACGAAACAAGCTGTTTTAGACCGAAACGAGCTAAATCACAACACATCGGTTTTACAAGTGTTCTTCTGATACGCGTCTAAACTTTTTCTCTTATAACTGCGCGAAAAGCATGTATTCTTGCTTAATACAGCGAAACAAGCTGTTTTAGACCGAAACGAGCTAAATCTCAACACAGCGGTTTTACAAGTGTTCCTCTGATACGCGTCAAAACTTTTTCTCTTATAACTGCGCGAAAAGCATGTATTCTTGCTTAATACAACGAAACAAGCTGTTTTAGACCGAAACGAGCTAAATCACAACACATCGGTTTTACAAGTGTCCCTGTGACACGCGTCAAAACTTTTTCTCTTATAACTGCGCGAAAAGCATGTATTCTTGCTTAATACAGCGAAACAAGCTGTTTTAGACCGAAGCGAGCTAAATCACAACACATCGGTTTTACAAGTGTCCACGTGATATTCGTCAAAACTTTTTCTCCTATAACTGCGCGAAAAACATGTATTCGTGCTTAATACAACGAAACAAGCTGTTTTAGACCGAGATGAGCTAAATCTGAACACATCGGTTTTACAAGTGTCTCTCTAATACGCGTCAAAAATTTTTCTTCTATAACTGCGCGAAAAGCATGTATTCGTGCTTAAAACAACGAAACAAGCTGTTTTATACCAAAACGAGCTATATCTGAACACATCGGTTTTACACGTGTCCCTGTGACACGCGTCAAAACGTTTTCTCCTATAACTGCGCGACAAGCACGTATTCTTGCTTAATACAGCGAAACAAGCTGTTTTAGACCGAAACGAGTTAAATCACAACACATCGGTTTTACAAGTGTTCCTCTGATACGCGTCAAAACTTTTTCTCTTATAACTGCGCGAAAAGCATGTATTCTTGCTTAGTCTAACGAAACAAGCTGTTTTAGACCGAAACGGGGTAAATCTGAACACATCGGTTTTACAAGTGTCCCTGTGACACGCCTTTAAAACGTTTGCTCTTATAACTGCGCGAAAAGCATGTATTCCTGCTTAATACAGCGAAACAAGCTGTTTTAGACCGAAACGAGCTAAATCACAACACATCGGTTTTACAAGTGTCCACGTGATATTCGTCAAAACTTTTTCTCTTATAACTGCGCGAAAAGCATGTATTCGTGCTTAATGCAACGAAACAAGCTGTTTTAGACCGAGATGAGCTAAATCTGAACACATCGGTTTTACAAGTGTCTCTCTAATACGCGTCAAAAGTTTTTCTTCTATAACTGCGCGAAAAGCATGTATTCGTGCTTAATACAACGAAACAAGCTGTTTTAGACCGAAACGAGCTAAATCTGAACACATCGGTTTTACAAGTGTCCCTGTGACACGCGTCACAACTTTTTCTCTTATAACTGCCCGAAAAGCATGTATTCTTGCTTAATACAGCGAAACAAGCTGTTTTAAACCGAAACGAGTTAAATCACATTACATCGGTTTTACAAGTGTTCCTCTGATACGCGTCAAAACTTTTTCTCTTAAAACTGCGCGAAAAGCATGTATTCGTGCTTAGTCTAACGAAACAAGCTGTTTTAGACCGAAACGGGGTAAATCTGAACACATCGGTTTTACGTGTCCCTGTGACACGCCTTTAAAACGTTTTCTCTTATAACTGCGCGAAAAGCATGTATTCCTGCTTAATACAGCGAAACAAGCTGTTTTAGACCGAAACGAGCTAAATCACAACACATCGGTTTTACAAGTGTTCCTCTGATACGCGTCAAAACTTTTTCTCTTATAACTGCGCGAAAAGCATGTATTCTTGCTTAATACAACGAAACAAGCTGTTTTAGACCGAAACGAGTTAAATCACAACACCGGTTTTACAAGTGTTCCTCTGATACGCGTCAAAACTTTTTTCTCTTATAACTGCGCGAAAAGCATGTATTTGTGCTTAATACGACGAAACAAGCTGTTTTAGACCGAAACGAGCTAAATCTGAACACATCGGTTTTACAAGTGTTCCTCTGATACGCGTCAAAACTTTTTTCTCTTATAACTGCGCGAAAAGCATGTATTCGTGCTTAGTTCAACGTAACAAGCTGTTTTAGACCGAAACGAGCTAAATCTCAACACAGCGGTTTTACAAGTGTTCCTCTGATACGCGTCAAAACTTTTTCTCTTATAACTGCGCGAAAAGCATGTATTCTTGCTTAATACAACGAAACAAGCTGTTTTAGACCGAAACGAGCTAAATCACAACACATCGGTTTTACAAGTGTCCCTGTGACACGCGTCAAAACTTTTTCTCTTATAACTGCGCGAAAAGCATGTATTCTTGCTTAATACAGCGAAACAAGCTGTTTTAGACCGAAGCGAGCTAAATCACAACACATCGGTTTTACAAGTGTCCACGTGATATTCGTCAAAACTTTTTCTCTTATAACTGCGCGAAAAACATGTATTCGTGCTTAATACAACGAAACAAGCTGTTTTAGACCGAGATGAGCTAAATCTGAACACATCGGTTTTACAAGTGTCTCTCTAATACGCGTCAAAAATTTTTCTTCTATAACTGCGCGAAAAGCATGTATTCGTGCTTAAAACAACGAAACAAGCTGTTTTATACCAAAACGAGCTATATCTGAACACATCGGTTTTACACGTGTCCCTGTGACACGCGTCAAAACGTTTTCTCCTATAACTGCGCGACAAGCACGTATTCTTGCTTAATACAGCGAAACAAGCTGTTTTAGACCGAAACGAGTTAAATCACAACACATCGGTTTTACAAGTGTTCCTCTGATACGCGTCAAAACTTTTTCTCTTATAACTGCGCGAAAAGCATGTATTCTTGCTTAGTCTAACGAAACAAGCTGTTTTAGACCGAAACGGGGTAAATCTGAACACATCGGTTTTACAAGTGTCCCTGTGACACGCCTTTAAAACGTTTGCTCTTATAACTGCGCGAAAAGCATATATTCCTGCTTAATACAGCGAAACAAGCTGTTTTAGACCGAAACGAGCTAAATCACAACACATCGGTTTTACAAGTGTCCACGCGATATTCGTCAAAACTTTTTCTCTTATAACTGCGCGAAAAGCATGTATTCGTGCCTAATGCAACGAAACAAGCTGTTTTAGACCGAGATGAGCTAAATCTGAACACATCGGTTTTACAAGTTTCTCTCTTATACGCGTCAAAAGTTTTTCTTCTATAACTGCGCGAAAAGCATGTATTCGTGCTTAATACAACGAAACAAGCTGTTTTAGACCGAAACGAGCTAAATCTGAACACATCGGTTTTACAAGTGTCCCTGTGACACGCGTCACAACTTTTTCTCTTATAACTGCCCGAAAAGCATGTATTCTTGCTTAATACAGCGAAACAAGCTGTTTTAAACCGAAACGAGTTAAATCACATTACATCGGTTTTACAAGTGTTCCTCTGATACGCGTCAAAACTTTTTCTCTTAAAACTGCGCGAAAAGCATGTATTCGTGCTTAGTCTAACGAAACAAGCTGTTTTAGACCGAAACGGGGGTAAATCTGAACACATCGGTTTTACGTGTCCCTGTGACACGCCTTTAAAACGTTTTCTCTTATAACTGCGCGAAAAGCATGTATTCCTGCTTAATACAGCGAAACAAGCTGTTTTAGACCGAAACGAGCTAAATCACAACACATCGGTTTTACAAGTGTTCCTCTGATACGCGTCAAAACTTTTTCTCTTATAACTGCGCGAAAAGCATGTATTCTTGCTTAATACAACGAAACAAGCTGTTTTAGACCGAAACGAGTTAAATCACAACACCGGTTTTACAAGTGTTCCTCTGATACGCGTCAAAACTTTTTTCTCTTATAACTGCGCGAAAAGCATGTATTTGTGCTTAATACGACGAAACAAGCTGTTTTAGACCGAAACGAGCTAAATCTGAACACATCGGTTTTACAAGTGTTCCTCTGATACGCGTCAAAACTTTTTTCTCTTATAACTGCGCGAAAAGCATGTATTCGTGCTTAGTTCAACGTAACAAGCTGTTTTAGACCGAAACGAGCTAAATCACATCACATCGGTTTTACAAGTGTTCCTTTGATACGCGTCAAAACTTTTTCTCTTATAACTGCGCGAAAAGCATGTATTCTTGCTTAACACAACGAAACAAGCTGTTTTAGACCGAAACGAGCTAAATCACAACACATCGGTTTTAGAAGTGTCCCTGTGACACGCATCAAAACTTTTTCTCTTATAACTGCGCGAAAAGCACGTATTCTTGCTTAATACAGCGAAACAAGCTGTTTTAGACCGAAACGAGCTAAATCACAACACATCGGTTTTACAAGTGTCCACGTGATATTCGTCAAAACTTTTTCTCTTATAACAGCGCGAAAAGCATGTATTCGTGCTTAATGCAACGAAACAAGCTGTTTTAGACAGAGATGAGCTAAATCTGAACACATTGGTTTTACAAGTGTCTCTCTAATACGCGTCAAAAGTTTTTCTTCTATAACTGCGCGAAAAGCATTTATTCGTGGTTAATACAACGAAACAAGCTGTTTTAGACCGAAACGAGCTAAATCTGAACACATCGGTTTTACAAGTGTCCCTGTGACACGCGTCACAACTTTTTCTCTTATAACTGCCCGAAAAGCATGTATTCTTGCTTAATACAGCGAAACAAGCTGTTTTAAACCGAAACGAGTTAAATCACATTACATCGGTTTTACAAGTGTTCCTCTGATACGCGTCAAAACTTTTTCTCTTAAAACTGCGCGAAAAGCATGTATTCGTGCTTAGTCTAACGAAACAAGCTGTTTTAGACCGAAACGGGGTAAATCTGAACACATCGGTTTTACGTGTCCCTGTGACACGCCTTTAAAACGTTTTCTCTTATAACTGCGCGAAAAGCATGTATTCCTGCTTAATACAGCGAAACAAGCTGTTTTAGACCGAAACGAGCTAAATCACAACACATCGGTTTTACAAGTGTTCCTCTGATACGCGTCAAAACTTTTTCTCTTATAACTGCGCGAAAAGCATGTATTCTTGCTTAATACAACGAAACAAGCTGTTTTAGACCGAAACGAGTTAAATCACAACACCGGTTTTACAAGTGTTCCTCTGATACGCGTCAAAACTTTTTTCTCTTATAACTGCGCGAAAAGCATGTATTTGTGCTTAATACGACGAAACAAGCTGTTTTAGACCGAAACGAGCTAAATCTGAACACATCGGTTTTACAAGTGTTCCTCTGATACGCGTCAAAACTTTTTTCTCTTATAACTGCGCGAAAAGCATGTATTCGTGCTTAGTTCAACGTAACAAGCTGTTTTAGACCGAAACGAGCTAAATCACATCACATCGGTTTTACAAGTGTTCCTTTGATACGCGTCAAAACTTTTTCTCTTATAACTGCGCGAAAAGCATGTATTCTTGCTTAATACAACGAAACAAGCTGTTTTAGACCGAAACGAGCTAAATCACAACACATCGGTTTTAGAAGTGTCCCTGTGACACGCATCAAAACTTTTTCTCTTATAACTGCGCGAAAAGCACGTATTCTTGCTTAATACAGCGAAACAAGCTGTTTTAGACCGAAACGAGCTAAATCACAACACATCGGTTTTACAAGTGTCCACGTGATATTCGTCAAAACTTTTTCTCTTATAACAGCGCGAAAAGCATGTATTCGTGCTTAATGCAACGAAACAAGCTGTTTTAGACAGAGATGAGCTAAATCTGAACACATTGGTTTTACAAGTGTCTCTCTAATACGCGTCAAAAGTTTTTCTTCTATAACTGCGCGAAAAGCATTTATTCGTGGTTAATACAACGAAACAAGCTGTTTTAGACCGAAACGAGCTAAATCTGAACACATCGGTTTTACAAGTGTCCCTGTGACACGCGTCACAACTTTTTCTCTTATAACTGCCCGAAAAGCATGTATTCTTGCTTAATACAACGAAACAAGCTGTTTTAGACCGAAACGAGTTAAATCACATTACATCGGTTTTACAAGTGTTCCTCTGATACGCGTCAAAACTTTTTCTCTTATAACTGCGCGAAAAGCATGTATTCGTGCTTAGTCTAACGAAACAAGCTGTTTTAGACCGAAACAGGGTAAATCTGAACACATCGGTTTTACAAGTGTCCCTGTGATACGCGTCAAAACTTTTTCTCTTATAACTGCGCGAAAAGCATGTATTCTTGCTTAATACAGCGAAACAAGCTGTTTTAGACCGAAACGAGATAAATCACAACACATCGGTTTTACAAGTGTTCCTCTGATACGCGTCAAAACTTTTTTCTCTTATAACTGCGCGAAAAGCATGTATTCGTGCTTAGTTCAACGAAACAAGCTGTTTTAGACCGAAACGAGCTAAATCACAACACATCGGTTTTACAAGTGTTCTTCTGATACGCGTCTAAACTTTTTCTCTTATAACTGCGCGAAAAGCATGTATTCTTGCTTATTACAGCGAAACAAGCTGTTTTAGACCGAAACGAGCTAAATCACAACACATCGGTTTTACAAGTGTTCCTCTGATACGCGTAAAAACTTTTTCTCTTATAACTGCGCGAAAAGCATGTATTCTTGCTTAATACAACGAAACAAGCTGTTTTAGACCGAAACGAGCTAAATCACAACACATCGGTTTTACAAGTGTCCCTGTGACACGCGTCAAAACTTTTTTTCTCTTATAACTGCGCGAAAAGCATGTATTCCTGCTTAATACAACGAAACAAGCTGTTTTAAACCGAAACGAGTTAAATCACATTACATCGGTTTTACAAGTGTTCCTCTGATACGCGTCAAAACTTTTTCTCTTATAACTGCGCGAAAAGCATGTATTCTTGCTTAGTCTAACGAAACAAGCTGTTTTAGACCGAAACGGGGTAAATCTGAACACATCGGTTTTACAAGTGTCCCTGTGACACGCCTTTAAAACGTTTTCTCTTATAACTGCGCGAAAAGCATGTATTCCTGCTTAATACAGCGAAACAAGCTGTTTTAGACCGAAACGAGCTAAATCTGAACACATCGGTTTTACAAGTGTCCCTGTGACACGCGTCACAACTTTTTCTCTTATAACTGCCCGAAAAGCATGTATTCTTGCTTAATACAGCGAAACAAGCTGTTTTAAACCGAAACGAGTTAAATCACATTACATCGGTTTTACAAGTGTTCCTCTGATACGCGTCAAAACTTTTTCTCTTAAAACTGCGCGAAAAGCATGTATTCGTGCTTAGTCTAACGAAACAAGCTGTTTTAGACCGAAACGGGGTAAATCTGAACACATCGGTTTTACGTGTCCCTGTGACACGCCTTTAAAACGTTTTCTCTTATAACTGCGCGAAAAGCATGTATTCCTGCTTAATACAGCGAAACAAGCTGTTTTAGACCGAAACGAGCTAAATCACAACACATCGGTTTTACAAGTGTTCCTCTGATACGCGTCAAAACTTTTTCTCTTATAACTGCGCGAAAAGCATGTATTCTTGCTTAATACAACGAAACAAGCTGTTTTAGACCGAAACGAGTTAAATCACAACACCGGTTTTACAAGTGTTCCTCTGATACGCGTCAAAACTTTTTTCTCTTATAACTGCGCGAAAAGCATGTATTTGTGCTTAATACGACGAAACAAGCTGTTTTAGACCGAAACGAGCTAAATCTGAACACATCGGTTTTACAAGTGTTCCTCTGATACGCGTCAAAACTTTTTTCTCTTATAACTGCGCGAAAAGCATGTATTCGTGCTTAGTTCAACGTAACAAGCTGTTTTAGACCGAAACGAGCTAAATCACATCACATCGGTTTTACAAGTGTTCCTTTGATACGCGTCAAAACTTTTTCTCTTATAACTGCGCGAAAAGCATGTATTCTTGCTTAATACAACGAAACAAGCTGTTTTAGACCGAAACGAGCTAAATCACAACACATCGGTTTTAGAAGTGTCCCTGTGACACGCATCAAAACTTTTTCTCCTATAACTGCGCGAAAAGCACGTATTCTTGCTTAATACAGCGAAACAAGCTGTTTTAGACCGAAACGAGCTAAATCACAACACATCGGTTTTACAAGTGTCCACGTGATATTCGTCAAAACTTTTTCTCTTATAACAGCGCGAAAAGCATGTATTCGTGCTTAATGCAACGAAACAAGCTGTTTTAGACAGAGATGAGCTAAATCTGAACACATTGGTTTTACAAGTGTCTCTCTAATACGCGTCAAAAGTTTTTCTTCTATAACTGCGCGAAAAGCATTTATTCGTGGTTAATACAACGAAACAAGCTGTTTTAGACCGAAACGAGCTAAATCTGAACACATCGGTTTTACAAGTGTCCCTGTGACACGCGTCACAACTTTTTCTCTTATAACTGCCCGAAAAGCATGTATTCTTGCTTAATACAACGAAACAAGCTGTTTTAGACCGAAACGAGTTAAATCACATTACATCGGTTTTACAAGTCTTCCTCTGATACGCGTCAAAACTTTTTCTCTTATAACTGCGCGAAAAGCATGTATTCGTGCTTAGTCTAACGAAACAAGCTGTTTTAGACCGAAACGGGGTAAATCTGAACACATCGGTTTTACAAGTGTCCCTGTGATACGCGTCGAAACTTTTTCTCTTATAACTGCGCGAAAAGCATGTATTCTTGCTTAATACAGCGAAACAAGCTGTTTTAGACCGAAACGAGATAAATCACAACACATCGGTTTTACAAGTGTTCCTCTGATACGCGTCAAAACTTTTTCTCTTATAACTGCGCGAAAAGCATGTATTCGTGCTTAGTCTAAAGAAACAAGCTGTTTTAGACCGAAACGGGGTAAATCTGAACACATCGGTTTTACAAGTGTCCCTGTGATACGCGTCAAAACTTTTTCTCTTATAACTGCGCGAAAAGCATGTATTCTTGCTTAATACAGCGAAACAAGCTGTTTTAGACCGAAACGAGATAAATCACAACACATCGATTTTACAAGTGTTCCTCTGATACGCGTCAAAACTTTTTTCTCTTATAACTGCGCGAAAAGCATGTATTCGTGCTTAGTTCAACGAAACAAGCTGTTTTAGACCGAAACGAGCTAAATCACAACACATCGGTTTTACAAGTGTTCTTCTGATACGCGTCTAAACTTTTTCTCTTATAACTGCGCGAAAAGCATGTATTCTTGCTTAATACAGCGAAACAAGCTGTTTTAGACCGAAACGAGCTAAATCTCAACACATCGGTTTTACAAGTGTTCTTCTGATACGCGTCTAAACTTTTTCTCTTATAACTGCGCGAAAAGCATGTATTCTTGCTTATTACAGCGAAACAAGCTGTTTTAGACCGAAACGAGCTAAATCACAACACATCGGTTTTACAAGTGTTCCTCTGATACGCGTAAAAACTTTTTCTCTTATAACTGCGCGAAAAGCATGTATTCTTGCTTAATACAACGAAACAAGCTGTTTTAGACCGAAACGAGCTAAATCACAACACATCGGTTTTACAAGTGTCCCTGTGACACGCGTCAAAACTTTTTTTCTCTTATAACTGCGCGAAAAGCATGTATTCCTGCTTAATACAACGAAACAAGCTGTTTTAAACCGAAACGAGTTAAATCACATTACATCGGTTTTACAAGTGTTCCTCTGATACGCGTCAAAACTTTTTCTCTTATAACTGCGCGAAAAGCATGTATTCTTGCTTAGTCTAACGAAACAAGCTGTTTTAGACCGAAACGGGGTAAATCTGAACACATCGGTTTTACAAGTGTCCCTGTGACACGCCTTTAAAACGTTTTCTCTTATAACTGCGCGAAAAGCATGTATTCCTGCTTAATACAGCGAAACAAGCTGTTTTAGACCGAAACGAGCTAAATCACAACACATCGGTTTTACAAGTGTTCCTCTGATACGCGTCAAAACTTTTTCTCTTATAACTGCGCGAAAAGCATGTATTCTTGCTTAATACAACGAAACAAGCTGTTTTAGACCGAAACGAGTTAAATCACAACACCGGTTTTACAAGTGTTCCTCTGATACGCGTCAAAACTTTTTTCTCTTATAACTGCGCGAAAAGCATGTATTTGTGCTTAATACGACGAAACAAGCTGTTTTAGACCGAAACGAGCTAAATCTGAACACATCGGTTTTACAAGTGTTCCTCTGATACGCGTCAAAATTTTTTCTCTTATAACTGCGCGAAAAGCATGTATTCGTGCTTAGTTCAACGAAACAAGCTGTTTTAGACCGAAACGAGCTAAATCACATCACATCGGTTTTACAAGTGTTCCTTTGATACGCGTCAAAACTTTTTCTCTTATAACTGCGCGAAAAGCATGTATTCTTGCTTAATACAACGAAACAAGCTGTTTTAGACCGAAACGAGCTAAATCACAACACATCGGTTTTAGAAGTGTCCCTGTGACACGCATCAAAACTTTTTCTCTTATAACTGCGCGAAAAGCACGTATTCTTGCTTAATACAGCGAAACAAGCTGTTTTAGACCGAAACGAGCTAAATCACAACACATCGGTTTTACAAGTGTCCACGTGATATTCGTCAAAACTTTTTCTCTTATAACAGCGCGAAAAGCATGTATTCGTGCTTAATGCAACGAAACAAGCTGTTTTAGACAGAGATGAGCTAAATCTGAACACATTGGTTTTACAAGTGTCTCTCTAATACGCGTCAAAAGTTTTTCTTCTATAACTGCGCGAAAAGCATTTATTCGTGGTTAATACAACGAAACAAGCTGTTTTAGACCGAAACGAGCTAAATCTGAACACATCGGTTTTACAAGTGTCCCTGTGACACGCGTCACAACTTTTTCTCTTATAACTGCCCGAAAAGCATGTATTCTTGCTTAATACAACGAAACAAGCTGTTTTAGACCGAAACGAGCTAAATCACAACACATCGGTTTTAGAAGTGTCCCTGTGACACGCATCAAAACTTTTTCTCCTATAACTGCGCGAAAAGCACGTATTCTTGCTTAATACAGCGAAACAAGCTGTTTTAGACCGAAACGAGCTAAATCACAACACATCGGTTTTACAAGTGTCCACGTGATATTCGTCAAAACTTTTTCTCTTATAACAGCGCGAAAAGCATGTATTCGTGCTTAATGCAACGAAACAAGCTGTTTTAGACAGAGATGAGCTAAATCTGAACACATTGGTTTTACAAGTGTCTCTCTAATACGCGTCAAAAGTTTTTCTTCTATAACTGCGCGAAAAGCATTTATTCGTGGTTAATACAACGAAACAAGCTGTTTTAGACCGAAACGAGCTAAATCTGAACACATCGGTTTTACAAGTGTCCCTGTGACACGCGTCACAACTTTTTCTCTTATAACTGCCCGAAAAGCATGTATTCTTGCTTAATACAACGAAACAAGCTGTTTTAGACCGAAACGAGTTAAATCACATTACATCGGTTTTACAAGTCTTCCTCTGATACGCGTCAAAACTTTTTCTCTTATAACTGCGCGAAAAGCATGTATTCGTGCTTAGTCTAACGAAACAAGCTGTTTTAGACCGAAACGGGGTAAATCTGAACACATCGGTTTTACAAGTGTCCCTGTGATACGCGTCGAAACTTTTTCTCTTATAACTGCGCGAAAAGCATGTATTCTTGCTTAATACAGCGAAACAAGCTGTTTTAGACCGAAACGAGATAAATCACAACACATCGGTTTTACAAGTGTTCCTCTGATACGCGTCAAAACTTTTTCTCTTATAACTGCGCGAAAAGCATGTATTCGTGCTTAGTCTAAAGAAACAAGCTGTTTTAGACCGAAACGGGGTAAATCTGAACACATCGGTTTTACAAGTGTCCCTGTGATACGCGTCAAAACTTTTTCTCTTATAACTGCGCGAAAAGCATGTATTCTTGCTTAATACAGCGAAACAAGCTGTTTTAGACCGAAACGAGATAAATCACAACACATCGATTTTACAAGTGTTCCTCTGATACGCGTCAAAACTTTTTTCTCTTATAACTGCGCGAAAAGCATGTATTCGTGCTTAGTTCAACGAAACAAGCTGTTTTAGACCGAAACGAGCTAAATCACAACACATCGGTTTTACAAGTGTTCTTCTGATACGCGTCTAAACTTTTTCTCTTATAACTGCGCGAAAAGCATGTATTCTTGCTTAATACAGCGAAACAAGCTGTTTTAGACCGAAACGAGCTAAATCTCAACACATCGGTTTTACAAGTGTTCTTCTGATACGCGTCTAAACTTTTTCTCTTATAACTGCGCGAAAAGCATGTATTCTTGCTTATTACAGCGAAACAAGCTGTTTTAGACCGAAACGAGCTAAATCACAACACATCGGTTTTACAAGTGTTCCTCTGATACGCGTAAAAACTTTTTCTCTTATAACTGCGCGAAAAGCATGTATTCTTGCTTAATACAACGAAACAAGCTGTTTTAGACCGAAACGAGCTAAATCACAACACATCGGTTTTACAAGTGTCCCTGTGACACGCGTCAAAACTTTTTTTCTCTTATAACTGCGCGAAAAGCATGTATTCCTGCTTAATACAACGAAACAAGCTGTTTTAAACCGAAACGAGTTAAATCACATTACATCGGTTTTACAAGTGTTCCTCTGATACGCGTCAAAACTTTTTCTCTTATAACTGCGCGAAAAGCATGTATTCTTGCTTAGTCTAACGAAACAAGCTGTTTTAGACCGAAACGGGGTAAATCTGAACACATCGGTTTTACAAGTGTCCCTGTGACACGCCTTTAAAACGTTTTCTCTTATAACTGCGCGAAAAGCATGTATTCCTGCTTAATACAGCGAAACAAGCTGTTTTAGACCGAAACGAGCTAAATCACAACACATCGGTTTTACAAGTGTTCCTCTGATACGCGTCAAAACTTTTTCTCTTATAACTGCGCGAAAAGCATGTATTCTTGCTTAATACAACGAAACAAGCTGTTTTAGACCGAAACGAGTTAAATCACAACACCGGTTTTACAAGTGTTCCTCTGATACGCGTCAAAACTTTTTTCTCTTATAACTGCGCGAAAAGCATGTATTTGTGCTTAATACGACGAAACAAGCTGTTTTAGACCGAAACGAGCTAAATCTGAACACATCGGTTTTACAAGTGTTCCTCTGATACGCGTCAAAATTTTTTCTCTTATAACTGCGCGAAAAGCATGTATTCGTGCTTAGTTCAACGAAACAAGCTGTTTTAGACCGAAACGAGCTAAATCACATCACATCGGTTTTACAAGTGTTCCTTTGATACGCGTCAAAACTTTTTCTCTTATAACTGCGCGAAAAGCATGTATTCTTGCTTAATACAACGAAACAAGCTGTTTTAGACCGAAACGAGCTAAATCACAACACATCGGTTTTAGAAGTGTCCCTGTGACACGCATCAAAACTTTTTCTCTTATAACTGCGCGAAAAGCACGTATTCTTGCTTAATACAGCGAAACAAGCTGTTTTAGACCGAAACGAGCTAAATCACAACACATCGGTTTTACAAGTGTCCACGTGATATTCGTCAAAACTTTTTCTCTTATAACAGCGCGAAAAGCATGTATTCGTGCTTAATGCAACGAAACAAGCTGTTTTAGACAGAGATGAGCTAAATCTGAACACATTGGTTTTACAAGTGTCTCTCTAATACGCGTCAAAAGTTTTTCTTCTATAACTGCGCGAAAAGCATTTATTCGTGGTTAATACAACGAAACAAGCTGTTTTAGACCGAAACGAGCTAAATCTGAACACATCGGTTTTACAAGTGTCCCTGTGACACGCGTCACAACTTTTTCTCTTATAACTGCCCGAAAAGCATGTATTCTTGCTTAATACAACGAAACAAGCTGTTTTAGACCGAAACGAGTTAAATCACATTACATCGGTTTTACAAGTGTTCCTCTGATACGCGTCAAAACTTTTTCTCTTATAACTGCGCGAAAAGCATGTATTCGTGCTTAGTCTAACGAAACAAGCTGTTTTAGACCGAAACGGGGTAAATCTGAACACATCGGTTTTACAAGTGTCCCTGTGATACGCGTCAAAACTTTTTCTCTTATAACTGCGCGAAAAGCATGTATTCTTGCTTAATACAGCGAAACAAGCTGTTTTAGACCGAAACGAGATAAATCACAACACATCGGTTTTACAAGTGTTCCTCTGATACGCGTCAAAACGTTTTTCTCTTATAACTGCGCGAAAAGCATGTATTCGTGCTTAGTTCAACGAAACAAGCTGTTTTAGACCGAAACGAGCTAAATCACAACACATCGGTTTTACAAGTGTTCTTCTGATACGCGTCTAAACTTTTTCTCTTATAACTGCGCGAAAAGCATGTATTCTTGCTTATTACAGCGAAACAAGCTGTTTTAGACCGAAACGAGCTAAATCACAACACATCGGTTTTACAAGTGTTCCTCTGATACGCGTAAAAACTTTTTCTCTTATAACTGCGCGAAAAGCATGTATTCTTGCTTAATACAACGAAACAAGCTGTTTTAGACCGAAACGAGCTAAATCACAACACATCGGTTTTACAAGTGTCCCTGTGACACGCGTCAAAACTTTTTTTCTCTTATAACTGCGCGAAATGCATGTATTCCTGCTTAATACAACGAAACAAGCTGTTTTAAACCGAAACGAGTTAAATCACATTACATCGGTTTTACAAGTGTTCCTCTGATACGCGTCAAAACTTTTTCTCTTATAACTGCGCGAAAAGCATGTATTCTTGCTTAGTCTAACGAAACAAGCTGTTTTAGACCGAAACGGGGTAAATCTGAACACATCGGTTTTACAAGTGTCCCTGTGACACGCCTTTAAAACGTTTTCTCTTATAACTGCGCGAAAAGCATGTATTCCTGCTTAATACAGCGAAACAAGCTGTTTTAGACCGAAACGAGCTAAATCACAACACATCGGTTTTACAAGTGTTCCTCTAATACGCGTCAAAACTTTTTCTCTTATAACTGCGCGAAAAGCATGTATTCTTGCTTAATACAACGAAACAAGCTGTTTTAGACCGAAACGAGTTAAATCACAACACATCGGTTTTACAAGTGTTCCTCTGATACGCGTCTAAAGTTTTTTTCTCTTATAACTGCGCGAAAAGCATGTATTTGTGCTTAATACGACGAAACAAGCTGTTTTAGACCGAAACGAGCTAAATCTGAACACATCGGTTTTACAAGTGTCCCTGTGATACGCGTCAAAACTTTTTCTCTTATAACTGCGCGAAAAGCATGTATTCTTGCTTAATACAGCGAAACAAGCTGTTTTAGACCGAAACGAGCTAAATCACAACACATCGGTTTTACAAGTGTTCCTCTGATACGCGTCAAAACTTTTTTCTCTTATAACTGCGCGAAAAGCATGTATTCGTGCTTAGTTCAACGAAACAAGCTGTTTTAGACCGAAACGAGCTAAATCAAAACACATCGGTTTTACAAGTGTTCTTCTGATACGCGTCACAACTTTTTCTCTTATAACTGCCCGAAAAGCATGTATTCTTGCTTAATACAACGAAACAAGCTGTTTTAGACCGAAACGAGTTAAATCACATTACATCGGTTTTACAAGTGTTCCTCTGATACGCGTCAAAACTTTTTCTCTTATAACTGCGCGAAAAGCATGTATTCTTGCTTAATACAGCGAAACAAGCTGTTTTAGACCGAAACGAGATAAATCACAACACATCGGTTTTACAAGTGTTCCCCTGATACGCGTCAAAACTTTTTTCTCTTATAACTGCGCGAAAAGCATGTATTCTTGCTTAATACAACGAAACAAGCTGTTTTAGACCGAAACGAGCTAAATCACAACACATCGGTTTTACAAGAGTCCCTGTGACACGCGTCAAAACTTTTTCTCTTATAACTGCGCGAAAAGCATGTATTCTTGCTTAATACAGCGAAACAAGCTGTTTTAGACCGAAACGAGCTAAATCACAACACATCGGTTTTACAAGTGTCCACGTGATATTCGTCAAAAGTTTTTCTTCTATAACTGCGCGAAAAGCATGTATTCGTGCTTAAAACAACGAAACAAGCTGTTTTATACCAAAACGAGCTATATCTGAACACATCGGTTTTACACGTGTCCCTGTGACACGCGTCAAAACGTTTTCTCCTATAACTGCGCGAAAAGCACGTATTCTTGCTTAATACAGCGAAACAAGCTGTTTTAGACCGAAACGAGTTAAATCACAACACATCGGTTTTACAAGTGTTCCTCTGATACGCGTCAATACTTTTTTTCTCTTATAACTGCGCGAAAAGCATGTATTCCTGCTTAATACAACGAAACAAGCTGTTTTAAACCGAAACGAGTTAAATCACATTACATCGGTTTTACAAGTGTTCCTCTGATACGCGTCAAAACTTTTTCTCTTATAACTGCGCGAAAAGCATGTATTCTTGCTTAGTCTAACGAAACAAGCTGTTTTAGACCGAAACGGGGTGTTTTACAAGTGTCCCTGTGACACGCCTTTAAAACGTTTTCTCTTATAACTGCGCGAAAAGCATGTATTCCTGCTTAATACAGCGAAACAAGCTGTTTTAGACCGAAACGAGCTAAATCACAACACATCGGTTTTACAAGTGTTCCTCTGATACGCGTCAAAACTTTTTCTCTTATAACTGCGCGAAAAGCATGTATTCTTGCTTAATACAACGAAACAAAGCTGTTTTAGATCGAAACGAGTTAAATCACAACACATCGGTTTTACAAGTGTTCCTCTGATACGCGTCTAAAATTTTTTCTCTTATAACTGCGCGAAAAAGCATGTATTTGTGCTTAATACGACGAAACAAGCTGTTTTAGACCGAAACGAGCTAAATCTGAACACATCGGTTTTACAAGTGTCCCTGTGATACGCGTCAAAACTTTTTCTCTTATAACTGCGCGAAAAGCATGTATTCTTGCTTAATACAGCGAAACAAGCTGTTTTAGACCGAAACGAGCTAAATCACAACACATCGGTTTTACAAGTGTTCCTCTGATACGCGTCAAAACTTTTTTCTCTTATAACTGCGCAAAAAGCATGCATTCGTGCTTAGTTCAACGAAACAAGCTGTTTTAGACCGAAACGAGCTAAATCACAACACATCGGTTTTACAAGTGTTCTTCTGATACGCGTCTAAACTTTTTCTCTTATAACTGCGCGAAAAGCATGTATTCTTGCTTAATACAGCGAAACAAGCTGTTTTAGACCGAAACGAGCTAAATCACAACACATCGGTTTTACAAGTGTTCCTCTGATACGCGTCAAAACTTTTTCTCTTTTAACTGCGCTAAAAGCATGTATTCTTGCTTAATACAACGAAACAAGCTGTTTTAGGCCCCAAACGAGCTAAATCACAACACATCGGTTTTACAAGTGTCCCTGTGACACGCATCAAAACTTTTTTTTCTTATAACTGCGCGAAAAGCACGTATTCTTGCTTAATACAGCGAAACAAGCTGTTTTAGACCGAAACGGGGTAAATCTGAACACATCGGTTTTACAAGTGTCCCTGTGATACGCGTCAAAACTTTTTCTCTTATAACTGCGCGAAAAGCATGTATTCTTGCTTAATACAGCGAAACAAGCTGTTTTAGACCGAAACGAGATAAATCACAACACATCGATTTTACAAGTGTTCCTCTGATACGCGTCAAAACTTTTTTCTCTTATAACTGCGCGAAAAGCATGTATTCGTGCTTAGTTCAACGAAACAAGTTGTTTTAGACCGAAACGAGCTAAATCACAACACATCGGTTTTACAAGTGTTCTTCTGATACGCGTCTAAACTTTTTCTCTTATAACTGCGCGAAAAGCATGTATTCTTGCTTAATACAGCGAAACAAGCTGTTTTAGACCGAAACGAGCTAAATCACAACACATCGGTTTTACAAGTGTTCCTCTGATACGCGTCCAAAACTTTTTCTCTTATAACTGCGCGAAAAGCATGTATTCTTGCTTAATACAACGAAAACAAGCTGTTTTAGACCGAAACGAGCTAAATCACAACACATCGGTTTTACAAGTGTCCCTGTGACACGCGTCAAAACGTTTTCTCCTATAACTGCGCGAAAAGCATGTATTCTTGCTTAATACAGCGAAACAAGCTGTTTTAGACCGAAACGAGCTAAATCACAACACATCGGTTTTACAAGTGTCCACGTGATATTCGTCAAAACTTTTTCTCCTATAACTGCGCGAAAAACATGTATTCGTGCTTAATACAACGAAACAAGCTGTTTTAGACCGAGATGAGCTAAATCTGAACACATCGGTTTTACAAGTGTCTCTCTAATACGCGTCAAAAGTTTTTCTTCTATAACTGCGCGAAAAGCATTTATTCGTGCTTAAAACAACGAAACAAGCTGTTTTATACCAAAACGAGCTATATCTGAACACATCGGTTTTTACACGTGTCCCTGTGACACGCGTCAAAACGTTTTCTCCTATAACTGCGCGACAAGCACGTATTCTTGCTTAATACAGCGAAACAAGCTGTTTTAGACCGAAACGAGTTAAATCACAACACATCGGTTTTACAAGTGTTTCCTCTGATACCCGTCAATACTTTTTTTCTCTTATAACTGCGCGAAAAGCATGTATTCCTGCTTAATACAACGAAACAAGCTGTTTTAAACCGAAACGAGTTAAATCACATTACATCGGTTTTACAAGTGTTCCTCTGATACGCGTCAAAACGTTTTCTCTTATAACTGCGCGAAAAGCATGTATTCGTGCTTAGTCCTAACGAAACAAGCTGTTTTTAGACCGAAACGGGGTAAATCTGAACACATCGGTTTTACAAGTGTCCCTGTGAAACGCGTCAAAACTTTTTCTCTTATAACTGCGCGAAAAGCATGTATTCTTGCTTAATACAGCGAAACAAGCTGTTTTAGACCGAAACGAGATAAATCACAACACATCGGTTTTACAAGTGTTCCTCTGATACGCGTCAAAACTTTTTCTCTTATAACTGCGCGAAAAGCATGTATTCGTGCTTAGTCTAAAGAAACAAGCTGTTTTAGACCGAAACGGGGTAAATCTGAACACATCGGTTTTACAAGTGTCCCTGTGATACGCGTCAAAACTTTTTCTCTTATAACTGCGCGAAAAGCATGTATTCTTGCTTAATACAGCGAAACAAGTTGTTTTAGACCGAAACGAGATAACTCACAACACATCGATTTTACAAGTGTTCCTCTGATACGCGTCAAAACTTTTTTTCTCTTATAACTGCGCGAAAAGCATGTATTCGTGCTTAGTTCAACGAAAACAAGCTGTTTTAGACCGAAACGAGCTAAATCACAACACATCGGTTTTACAAGTGTTCTTCTGATACGCGTCTAAACTTTTTCTCTTATAACTGCGCGAAAAGCATGTATTCTTGCTTAATACAGCGAAACAAGCTGTTTTAGACCGAAACGAGCTAAATCTCACACACATCGGTTTTACAAGTGTTCTTCTGATACGCGTCTAAACGTTTTCTCTTATAACTGCGCGAAAAGCATGTATTCTTGCTTATTACAGCGAAACAAGCTGTTTTAGACCGAAACGAGCTAAATCACAACACATCGGTTTTACAAGTGTTCCTCTGATACGCGTAAAAACTTTTTCTCTTATAACTGCGCGAAAAGCATGTATTCTTGCTTAATACAACGAAACAAGCTGTTTTTAGACCGAAACGAGCTAAATCACAACACATCGGTTTTACAAGTGTCCCTGTGACACGCGTCAAAACTTTTTTTCTCTTATAACTGCGCGAAAAGCATGTATTCCTGCTTAATACAACGAAACAAGCTGTTTTAAACCGAAACGAGTTAAATCACATTACATCGGTTTTACAAGTGTTCCTCTGATACGCGTCAAAACTTTTTCTCTTATAACTGCGCGAAAAGCATGTATTCTTGCTTAGTCTAACGAAACAAGCTGTTTTAGACCGAAACGGGGTAAATCTGAACACATCGGTTTTACAAGTGTCCCTGTGACACGCCTTTAAAACGTTTTCTCTTATAACTGCGCGAAAAGCATGTATTCCTGCTTAATACAGCGAAACAAGCTGTTTTAGACCGAAACGAGCTAAATCACAACACATCGGTTTTACAAGTGTCCCTGTGACACGCGTCACAACTTTTTCTCTTATAACTGCCCGAAAAGCATGTATTCTTGCTTAATACAACGAAACAAGCTGTTTTAGACCGAAACGAGTTAAATCACATTACATCGGTTTTACAAGTGTTCCTCTGATACGCGTCAAAACTTTTTCTCTTATAACTGCGCGAAAAGCATGTATTCGTGCTTAGTCTAACGAAACAAGCTGTTTTAGACCGAAACGGGGTAAATCTGAACACATCGGTTTTACAAGTGTCCCTGTGATACGCGTCAAAACTTTTTCTCTTATAACTGCGCGAAAAGCATGTATTCTTGCTTAATACAGCGAAACAAGCTGTTTTAGACCGAAACGAGATAAATCACAACACATCGGTTTTACAAGTGTTCCTCTGATACGCGTCAAAACGTTTTTCTCTTATAACTGCGCGAAAAGCATGTATTCGTGCTTAGTTCAACGAAACAAGCTGTTTTAGACCGAAACGAGCTAAATCACAACACATCGGTTTTACAAGTGTTCTTCTGATACGCGTCTAAACTTTTTCTCTTATAACTGCGCGAAAAGCATGTATTCTTGCTTATTACAGCGAAACAAGCTGTTTTAGACCGAAACGAGCTAAATCACAACACATCGGTTTTACAAGTGTTCCTCTGATACGCGTAAAAACTTTTTCTCTTATAACTGCGCGAAAAGCATGTATTCTTGCTTAATACAACGAAACAAGCTGTTTTAGACCGAAACGAGCTAAATCACAACACATCGGTTTTACAAGTGTCCCTGTGACACGCGTCAAAACTTTTTTTCTCTTATAACTGCGCGAAAAGCATGTATTCCTGCTTAATACAACGAAACAAGCTGTTTTAAACCGAAACGAGTTAAATCACATTACATCGGTTTTACAAGTGTTCCTCTGATACGCGTCAAAACTTTTTCTCTTATAACTGCGCGAAAAGCATGTATTCTTGCTTAGTCTAACGAAACAAGCTGTTTTAGACCGAAACGGGGTAAATCTGAACACATCGGTTTTACAAGTGTCCCTGTGACACGCCTTTAAAACGTTTTCTCTTATAACTGCGCGAAAAGCATGTATTCCTGCTTAATACAGCGAAACAAGCTGTTTTAGACCGAAACGAGCTAAATCACAACACATCGGTTTTACAAGTGTTCCTCTAATACGCGTCAAAACTTTTTCTCTTATAACTGCGCGAAAAGCATGTATTCTTGCTTAATACAACGAAACAAGCTGTTTTAGACCGAAACGAGTTAAATCACAACACATCGGTTTTACAAGTGTTCCTCTGATACGCGTCTAAAGTTTTTTTCTCTTATAACTGCGCGAAAAGCATGTATTTGTGCTTAATACGACGAAACAAGCTGTTTTAGACCGAAACGAGCTAAATCTGAACACATCGGTTTTACAAGTGTCCCTGTGATACGCGTCAAAACTTTTTCTCTTATAACTGCGCGAAAAGCATGTATTCTTGCTTAATACAGCGAAACAAGCTGTTTTAGACCGAAACGAGATAAATCACAACACATCGGTTTTACAAGTGTTCCCCTGATACGCGTCAAAACTTTTTTCTCTTATAACTGCGCGAAAAGCATGTATTCTTGCTTAATACAACGAAACAAGCTGTTTTAGACCGAAACGAGCTAAATCACAACACATCGGTTTTACAAGAGTCCCTGTGACACGCGTCAAAACTTTTTCTCTTATAACTGCGCGAAAAGCATGTATTCTTGCTTAATACAGCGAAACAAGCTGTTTTAGACCGAAACGAGCTAAATCACAACACATCGGTTTTACAAGTGTCCACGTGATATTCGTCAAAAGTTTTTCTTCTATAACTGCGCGAAAAGCATGTATTCGTGCTTAAAACAACGAAACAAGCTGTTTTATACCAAAACGAGCTATATCTGAACACATCGGTTTTACACGTGTCCCTGTGACACGCGTCAAAACGTTTTCTCCTATAACTGCGCGAAAAGCACGTATTCTTGCTTAATACAGCGAAACAAGCTGTTTTAGACCGAAACGAGTTAAATCACAACACATCGGTTTTACAAGTGTTCCTCTGATACGCGTCAATACTTTTTTTCTCTTATAACTGCGCGAAAAGCATGTATTCCTGCTTAATACAACGAAACAAGCTGTTTTAAACCGAAACGAGTTAAATCACAACACATCGGTTTTACAAGTGTTCCTCTGATACGCGTCAATACTTTTTTTCTCTTATAACTGCGCGAAAAGCATGTATTCCTGCTTAATACAACGAAACAAGCTGTTTTAAACCGAAACGAGTTAAATCACATTACATCGGTTTTACAAGTGTTCCTCTGATACGCGTCAAAACTTTTTCTCTTATAACTGCGCGAAAAGCATGTATTCTTGCTTAGTCTAACGAAACAAGCTGTTTTAGACCGAAACGGGGTAAATCTGAACACATCGGTTTTACAAGTGTCCCTGTGACACGCCTTTAAAACGTTTTCTCTTATAACTGCGCGAAAAGCATGTATTCCTGCTTAATACAGCGAAACAAGCTGTTTTAGACCGAAACGAGCTAAATCACAACACATCGGTTTTACAAGTGTTCCTCTGATACGCGTCAAAACTTTTTCTCTTATAACTGCGCGAAAAGCATGTATTCTTGCTTAATACAACGAAACAAGCTGTTTTAGATCGAAACGAGTTAAATCACAACACATCGGTTTTACAAGTGTTCCTCTGATACGCGTCTAAAATTTTTTCTCTTATAACTGCGCGAAAAGCATGTATTTGTGCTTAATACGACGAAACAAGCTGTTTTAGACCGAAACGAGCTAAATCAAAACACATCGGTTTTACAAGTGTTCTTCTGATACGCGTCACAACTTTTTCTCTTATAACTGCCCGAAAAGCATGTATTCTTGCTTAATACAACGAAACAAGCTGTTTTAGACCGAAACGAGTTAAATCACATTACATCGGTTTTACAAGTGTTCCTCTGATACGCGTCAAAACTTTTTCTCTTATAACTGCGCGAAAAGCATGTATTCGTGCTTAGTCTAACGAAACAAGCTGTTTTAGACCGAAACGGGGTAAATCTGAACACATCGGTTTTACAAGTGTCCCTGTGATACGCGTCAAAACTTTTTCTCTTATAACTGCGCGAAAAGCATGTATTCTTGCTTAATACAGCGAAACAAGCTGTTTTAGACCGAAACGAGATAAATCACAACACATCGGTTTTACAAGTGTTCCCCTGATACGCGTCAAAACTTTTTTCTCTTATAACTGCGCGAAAAGCATGTATTCTTGCTTAATACAACGAAACAAGCTGTTTTAGACCGAAACGAGCTAAATCACAACACATCGGTTTTACAAGAGTCCCTGTGACACGCGTCAAAACTTTTTCTCTTATAACTGCGCGAAAAGCATGTATTC
The DNA here is from genome assembly GCF_052857255.1 of Amblyomma americanum. Classification (NCBI taxonomy): domain Eukaryota; kingdom Metazoa; phylum Arthropoda; class Arachnida; order Ixodida; family Ixodidae; genus Amblyomma; species Amblyomma americanum. The sequence continues at coordinate 26,801 of NW_027526607.1, forward strand.
TTGCTTAATACAGCGAAACAAGCTGTTTTAGACCGAAACGAGCTAAATCACAACACATCGGTTTTACAAGTGTCCACGTGATATTCGTCAAAAGTTTTTCTTCTATAACTGCGCGAAAAGCATGTATTCGTGCTTAAAACAACGAAACAAGCTGTTTTATACCAAAACGAGCTATATCTGAACACATCGGTTTTACACGTGTCCCTGTGACACGCGTCAAAACGTTTTCTCCTATAACTGCGCGAAAAGCACGTATTCTTGCTTAATACAGCGAAACAAGCTGTTTTAGACCGAAACGAGTTAAATCACAACACATCGGTTTTACAAGTGTTCCTCTGATACGCGTCAATACTTTTTTTCTCTTATAACTGCGCGAAAAGCATGTATTCCTGCTTAATACAACGAAACAAGCTGTTTTAAACCGAAACGAGTTAAATCACAACACATCGGTTTTACAAGTGTTCCTCTGATACGCGTCAATACTTTTTTTCTCTTATAACTGCGCGAAAAGCATGTATTCCTGCTTAATACAACGAAACAAGCTGTTTTAAACCGAAACGAGTTAAATCACATTACATCGGTTTTACAAGTGTTCCTCTGATACGCGTCAAAACTTTTTCTCTTATAACTGCGCGAAAAGCATGTATTCTTGCTTAGTCTAACGAAACAAGCTGTTTTAGACCGAAACGGGGTAAATCTGAACACATCGGTTTTACAAGTGTCCCTGTGACACGCCTTTAAAACGTTTTCTCTTATAACTGCGCGAAAAGCATGTATTCCTGCTTAATACAGCGAAACAAGCTGTTTTAGACCGAAACGAGCTAAATCACAACACATCGGTTTTACAAGTGTTCCTCTGATACGCGTCAAAACTTTTTCTCTTATAACTGCGCGAAAAGCATGTATTCTTGCTTAATACAACGAAACAAGCTGTTTTAGATCGAAACGAGTTAAATCACAACACATCGGTTTTACAAGTGTTCCTCTGATACGCGTCTAAAATTTTTTCTCTTATAACTGCGCGAAAAGCATGTATTTGTGCTTAATACGACGAAACAAGCTGTTTTAGACCGAAACGAGCTAAATCTGAACACATCGGTTTTACAAGTGTCCCTGTGATACGCGTCAAAACTTTTTCTCTTATAACTGCGCGAAAAGCATGTATTCTTGCTTAATACAGCGAAACAAGCTGTTTTAGACCGAAACGAGCTAAATCACAACACATCGGTTTTACAAGTGTTCCTCTGATACGCGTCAAAACTTTTTTCTCTTATAACTGCGCAAAAAGCATGCATTCGTGCTTAGTTCAACGAAACAAGCTGTTTTAGACCGAAACGAGCTAAATCACAACACATCGGTTTTACAAGTGTTCTTCTGATACGCGTCTAAACTTTTTCTCTTATAACTGCGCGAAAAGCATGTATTCTTGCTTAATACAGCGAAACAAGCTGTTTTAGACCGAAACGAGCTAAATCACAACACATCGGTTTTACAAGTGTTCCTCTGATACGCGTCAAAACTTTTTCTCTTTTAACTGCGCTAAAAGCATGTATTCTTGCTTAATACAACGAAACAAGCTGTTTTAGGCCCAAACGAGCTAAATCACAACACATCGGTTTTACAAGTGTCCCTGTGACACGCATCAAAACTTTTTTTCTTATAACTGCGCGAAAAGCACGTATTCTTGCTTAATACAGCGAAACAAGCTGTTTTAGACCGAAACGGGGTAAATCTGAACACATCGGTTTTACAAGTGTCCCTGTGATACGCGTCAAAACTTTTTCTCTTATAACTGCGCGAAAAGCATGTATTCTTGCTTAATACAGCGAAACAAGCTGTTTTAGACCGAAACGAGATAAATCACAACACATCGATTTTACAAGTGTTCCTCTGATACGCGTCAAAACTTTTTTCTCTTATAACTGCGCGAAAAGCATGTATTCGTGCTTAGTTCAACGAAACAAGTTGTTTTAGACCGAAACGAGCTAAATCACAACACATCGGTTTTACAAGTGTTCTTCTGATACGCGTCTAAACTTTTTCTCTTATAACTGCGCGAAAAGCATGTATTCTTGCTTAATACAGCGAAACAAGCTGTTTTAGACCGAAACGAGCTAAATCACAACACATCGGTTTTACAAGTGTTCCTCTGATACGCGTCAAAACTTTTTCTCTTATAACTGCGCGAAAAGCATGTATTCTTGCTTAATACAACGAAACAAGCTGTTTTAGACCGAAACGAGCTAAATCACAACACATCGGTTTTACAAGTGTCCCTGTGACACGCGTCAAAACGTTTTCTCCTATAACTGCGCGAAAAGCATGTATTCTTGCTTAATACAGCGAAACAAGCTGTTTTAGACCGAAACGAGCTAAATCACAACACATCGGTTTTACAAGTGTCCACGTGATATTCGTCAAAACTTTTTCTCCTATAACTGCGCGAAAAACATGTATTCGTGCTTAATACAACGAAACAAGCTGTTTTAGACCGAGATGAGCTAAATCTGAACACATCGGTTTTACAAGTGTCTCTCTAATACGCGTCAAAAGTTTTTCTTCTATAACTGCGCGAAAAGCATTTATTCGTGCTTAAAACAACGAAACAAGCTGTTTTATACCAAAACGAGCTATATCTGAACACATCGGTTTTACACGTGTCCCTGTGACACGCGTCAAAACGTTTTCTCCTATAACTGCGCGACAAGCACGTATTCTTGCTTAATACAGCGAAACAAGCTGTTTTAGACCGAAACGAGTTAAATCACAACACATCGGTTTTACAAGTGTTCCTCTGATACCCGCCAATACTTTTTTTCTCTTATAACTGCGCGAAAAGCATGTATTCCTGCTTAATACAACGAAACAAGCTGTTTTAAACCGAAACGAGTTAAATCACATTACATCGGTTTTACAAGTGTTCCTCTGATACGCGTCAAAACGTTTTCTCTTATAACTGCGCGAAAAGCATGTATTCGTGCTTAGTCTAACGAAACAAGCTGTTTTAGACCGAAACGGGGTAAATCTGAACACATCGGTTTTACAAGTGTCCCTGTGATACGCGTCAAAACTTTTTCTCTTATAACTGCGCGAAAAGCATGTATTCTTGCTTAATACAGCGAAACAAGCTGTTTTAGACCGAAACGAGATAAATCACAACACATCGGTTTTACAAGTGTTCCTCTGATACGCGTCAAAACTTTTTCTCTTATAACTGCGCGAAAAGCATGTATTCGTGCTTAGTCTAAAGAAACAAGCTGTTTTAGACCGAAACGGGGTAAATCTGAACACATCGGTTTTACAAGTGTCCCTGTGATACGCGTCAAAACTTTTTCTCTTATAACTGCGCGAAAAGCATGTATTCTTGCTTAATACAGCGAAACAAGCTGTTTTAGACCGAAACGAGATAACTCACAACACATCGATTTTACAAGTGTTCCTCTGATACGCGTCAAAACTTTTTTCTCTTATAACTGCGCGAAAAGCATGTATTCGTGCTTAGTTCAACGAAACAAGCTGTTTTAGACCGAAACGAGCTAAATCACAACACATCGGTTTTACAAGTGTTCTTCTGATACGCGTCTAAACTTTTTCTCTTATAACTGCGCGAAAAGCATGTATTCTTGCTTAATACAGCGAAACAAGCTGTTTTAGACCGAAACGAGCTAAATCTCAACACATCGGTTTTACAAGTGTTCTTCTGATACGCGTCTAAACTTTTTCTCTTATAACTGCGCGAAAAGCATGTATTCTTGCTTATTACAGCGAAACAAGCTGTTTTAGACCGAAACGAGCTAAATCACAACACATCGGTTTTACAAGTGTTCCTCTGATACGCGTAAAAACTTTTTCTCTTATAACTGCGCGAAAAGCATGTATTCTTGCTTAATACAACGAAACAAGCTGTTTTAGACCGAAACGAGCTAAATCACAACACATCGGTTTTACAAGTGTCCCTGTGACACGCGTCAAAACTTTTTTTCTCTTATAACTGCGCGAAAAGCATGTATTCCTGCTTAATACAACGAAACAAGCTGTTTTAAACCGAAACGAGTTAAATCACATTACATCGGTTTTACAAGTGTTCCTCTGATACGCGTCAAAACTTTTTCTCTTATAACTGCGCGAAAAGCATGTATTCTTGCTTAGTCTAACGAAACAAGCTGTTTTAGACCGAAACGGGGTAAATCTGAACACATCGGTTTTACAAGTGTCCCTGTGACACGCCTTTAAAACGTTTTCTCTTATAACTGCGCGAAAAGCATGTATTCCTGCTTAATACAGCGAAACAAGCTGTTTTAGACCGAAACGAGCTAAATCACAACACATCGGTTTTACAAGTGTTCCTCTGATACGCGTCAAAACTTTTTCTCTTATAACTGCGCGAAAAGCATGTATTCTTGCTTAATACAACGAAACAAGCTGTTTTAGACCGAAACGAGTTAAATCACAACACCGGTTTTACAAGTGTTCCTCTGATACGCGTCAAAACTTTTTTCTCTTATAACTGCGCGAAAAGCATGTATTTGTGCTTAATACGACGAAACAAGCTGTTTTAGACCGAAACGAGCTAAATCTGAACACATCGGTTTTACAAGTGTTCCTCTGATACGCGTCAAAATTTTTTCTCTTATAACTGCGCGAAAAGCATGTATTCGTGCTTAGTTCAACGAAACAAGCTGTTTTAGACCGAAACGAGCTAAATCACATCACATCGGTTTTACAAGTGTTCCTTTGATACGCGTCAAAACTTTTTCTCTTATAACTGCGCGAAAAGCATGTATTCTTGCTTAATACAACGAAACAAGCTGTTTTAGACCGAAACGAGCTAAATCACAACACATCGGTTTTAGAAGTGTCCCTGTGACACGCATCAAAACTTTTTCTCTTATAACTGCGCGAAAAGCACGTATTCTTGCTTAATACAGCGAAACAAGCTGTTTTAGACCGAAACGAGCTAAATCACAACACATCGGTTTTACAAGTGTCCACGTGATATTCGTCAAAACTTTTTCTCTTATAACAGCGCGAAAAGCATGTATTCGTGCTTAATGCAACGAAACAAGCTGTTTTAGACAGAGATGAGCTAAATCTGAACACATTGGTTTTACAAGTGTCTCTCTAATACGCGTCAAAAGTTTTTCTTCTATAACTGCGCGAAAAGCATTTATTCGTGGTTAATACAACGAAACAAGCTGTTTTAGACCGAAACGAGCTAAATCTGAACACATCGGTTTTACAAGTGTCCCTGTGACACGCGTCACAACTTTTTCTCTTATAACTGCCCGAAAAGCATGTATTCTTGCTTAATACAACGAAACAAGCTGTTTTAGACCGAAACGAGTTAAATCACATTACATCGGTTTTACAAGTGTTCCTCTGATACGCGTCAAAACTTTTTCTCTTATAACTGCGCGAAAAGCATGTATTCGTGCTTAGTCTAACGAAACAAGCTGTTTTAGACCGAAACGGGGTAAATCTGAACACATCGGTTTTACAAGTGTCCCTGTGATACGCGTCAAAACTTTTTCTCTTATAACTGCGCGAAAAGCATGTATTCTTGCTTAATACAGCGAAACAAGCTGTTTTAGACCGAAACGAGATAAATCACAACACATCGGTTTTACAAGTGTTCCTCTGATACGCGTCAAAACGTTTTTCTCTTATAACTGCGCGAAAAGCATGTATTCGTGCTTAGTTCAACGAAACAAGCTGTTTTAGACCGAAACGAGCTAAATCACAACACATCGGTTTTACAAGTGTTCTTCTGATACGCGTCTAAACTTTTTCTCTTATAACTGCGCGAAAAGCATGTATTCTTGCTTATTACAGCGAAACAAGCTGTTTTAGACCGAAACGAGCTAAATCACAACACATCGGTTTTACAAGTGTTCCTCTGATACGCGTAAAAACTTTTTCTCTTATAACTGCGCGAAAAGCATGTATTCTTGCTTAATACAACGAAACAAGCTGTTTTAGACCGAAACGAGCTAAATCACAACACATCGGTTTTACAAGTGTCCCTGTGACACGCATCAAAACTTTTTTTCTCTTATAACTGCGCGAAAAGCATGTATTCCTGCTTAATACAACGAAACAAGCTGTTTTAAACCGAAACGAGTTAAATCACATTACATCGGTTTTACAAGTGTTCCTCTGATACGCGTCAAAACTTTTTCTCTTATAACTGCGCGAAAAGCATGTATTCTTGCTTAGTCTAACGAAACAAGCTGTTTTAGACCGAAACGGGGTAAATCTGAACACATCGGTTTTACAAGTGTCCCTGTGACACGCCTTTAAAACGTTTTCTCTTATAACTGCGCGAAAAGCATGTATTCCTGCTTAATACAGCGAAACAAGCTGTTTTAGACCGAAACGAGCTAAATCACAACACATCGGTTTTACAAGTGTTCCTCTAATACGCGTCAAAACTTTTTCTCTTATAACTGCGCGAAAAGCATGTATTCTTGCTTAATACAACGAAACAAGCTGTTTTAGACCGAAACGAGTTAAATCACAACACATCGGTTTTACAAGTGTTCCTCTGATACGCGTCTAAAGTTTTTTTCTCTTATAACTGCGCGAAAAGCATGTATTTGTGCTTAATACGACGAAACAAGCTGTTTTAGACCGAAACGAGCTAAATCTGAACACATCGGTTTTACAAGTGTCCCTGTGATACGCGTCAAAACTTTTTCTCTTATAACTGCGCGAAAAGCATGTATTCTTGCTTAATACAGCGAAACAAGCTGTTTTAGACCGAAACGAGCTAAATCAAAACACATCGGTTTTACAAGTGTTCCTCTGATACGCGTCAAAACTTTTTTCTCTTATAACTGCGCGAAAAGCATGTATTCGTGCTTAGTTCAACGAAACAAGCTGTTTTAGACCGAAACGAGCTAAATCAAAACACATCGGTTTTACAAGTGTTCTTCTGATACGCGTCACAACTTTTTCTCTTATAACTGCCCGAAAAGCATGTATTCTTGCTTAATACAACGAAACAAGCTGTTTTAGACCGAAACGAGTTAAATCACATTACATCGGTTTTACAAGTGTTCCTCTGATACGCGTCAAAACTTTTTCTCTTATAACTGCGCGAAAAGCATGTATTCGTGCTTAGTCTAACGAAACAAGCTGTTTTAGACCGAAACGGGGTAAATCTGAACACATCGGTTTTACAAGTGTCCCTGTGATACGCGTCAAAACTTTTTCTCTTATAACTGCGCGAAAAGCATGTATTCTTGCTTAATACAGCGAAACAAGCTGTTTTAGACCGAAACGAGATAAATCACAACACATCGGTTTTACAAGTGTTCCCCTGATACGCGTCAAAACTTTTTTCTCTTATAACTGCGCGAAAAGCATGTATTCTTGCTTAATACAACGAAACAAGCTGTTTTAGACCGAAACGAGCTAAATCACAACACATCGGTTTTACAAGAGTCCCTGTGACACGCGTCAAAACTTTTTCTCTTATAACTGCGCGAAAAGCATGTATTCTTGCTTAATACAGCGAAACAAGCTGTTTTAGACCGAAACGAGCTAAATCACAACACATCGGTTTTACAAGTGTCCACGTGATATTCGTCAAAAGTTTTTCTTCTATAACTGCGCGAAAAGCATGTATTCGTGCTTAAAACAACGAAACAAGCTGTTTTATACCAAAACGAGCTATATCTGAACACATCGGTTTTACACGTGTCCCTGTGACACGCGTCAAAACGTTTTCTCCTATAACTGCGCGAAAAGCACGTATTCTTGCTTAATACAGCGAAACAAGCTGTTTTAGACCGAAACGAGTTAAATCACAACACATCGGTTTTACAAGTGTTCCTCTGATACGCGTCAATACTTTTTTTCTCTTATAACTGCGCGAAAAGCATGTATTCCTGCTTAATACAACGAAACAAGCTGTTTTAAACCGAAACGAGTTAAATCACATTACATCGGTTTTACAAGTGTTCCTCTGATACGCGTCAAAACTTTTTCTCTTATAACTGCGCGAAAAGCATGTATTCTTGCTTAGTCTAACGAAACAAGCTGTTTTAGACCGAAACGGGGTAAATCTGAACACATCGGTTTTACAAGTGTCCCTGTGACACGCCTTTAAAACGTTTTCTCTTATAACTGCGCGAAAAGCATGTATTCCTGCTTAATACAGCGAAACAAGCTGTTTTAGACCGAAACGAGCTAAATCACAACACATCGGTTTTACAAGTGTTCCTCTGATACGCGTCAAAACTTTTTCTCTTATAACTGCGCGAAAAGCATGTATTCTTGCTTAATACAACGAAACAAGCTGTTTTAGATCGAAACGAGTTAAATCACAACACATCGGTTTTACAAGTGTTCCTCTGATACGCGTCTAAACTTTTTTCTCTTATAACTGCGCGAAAAGCATGTATTTGTGCTTAATACGACGAAACAAGCTGTTTTAGACCGAAACGAGCTAAATCTGAACACATCGGTTTTACAAGTGTCCCTGTGATACGCGTCAAAACTTTTTCTCTTATAACTGCGCGAAAAGCATGTATTCTTGCTTAATACAGCGAAACAAGCTGTTTTAGACCGAAACGAGCTAAATCACAACACATCGGTTTTACAAGTGTTCCTCTGATACGCGTCAAAACTTTTTTCTCTTATAACTGCGCAAAAAGCATGCATTCGTGCTTAGTTCAACGAAACAAGCTGTTTTAGACCGAAACGAGCTAAATCACAACACATCGGTTTTACAAGTGTTCTTCTGATACGCGTCTAAACTTTTTCTCTTATAACTGCGCGAAAAGCATGTATTCTTGCTTAATACAGCGAAACAAGCTGTTTTAGACCGAAACGAGCTAAATCACAACACATCGGTTTTACAAGTGTTCCTCTGATACGCGTCAAAACTTTTTCTCTTTTAACTGCGCTAAAAGCATGTATTCTTGCTTAATACAACGAAACAAGCTGTTTTAGGCCCAAACGAGCTAAATCACAACACATCGGTTTTACAAGTGTCCCTGTGACACGCATCAAAACTTTTTTTCTTATAACTGCGCGAAAAGCACGTATTCTTGCTTAATACAGCGAAACAAGCTGTTTTAGACCGAAACGGGGTAAATCTGAACACATCGGTTTTACAAGTGTCCCTGTGATACGCGTCAAAACTTTTTCTCTTATAACTGCGCGAAAAGCATGTATTCTTGCTTAATACAGCGAAACAAGCTGTTTTAGACCGAAACGAGATAAATCACAACACATCGATTTTACAAGTGTTCCTCTGATACGCGTCAAAACTTTTTTCTCTTATAACTGCGCGAAAAGCATGTATTCGTGCTTAGTTCAACGAAACAAGTTGTTTTAGACCGAAACGAGCTAAATCACAACACATCGGTTTTACAAGTGTTCTTCTGATACGCGTCTAAACTTTTTCTCTTATAACTGCGCGAAAAGCATGTATTCTTGCTTAATACAGCGAAACAAGCTGTTTTAGACCGAAACGAGCTAAATCACAACACATCGGTTTTACAAGTGTTCCTCTGATACGCGTCAAAACTTTTTCTCTTATAACTGCGCGAAAAGCATGTATTCTTGCTTAATACAACGAAACAAGCTGTTTTAGACCGAAACGAGCTAAATCACAACACATCGGTTTTACAAGTGTCCCTGTGACACGCGTCAAAACGTTTTCTCCTATACCTGCGCGAAAAGCATGTATTCTTGCTTAATACAGCGAAACAAGCTGTTTTAGACCGAAACGAGCTAAATCACAACACATCGGTTTTACAAGTGTCCACGTGATATTCGTCAAAACTTTTTCTCCTATAACTGCGCGAAAAACATGTATTCGTGCTTAATACAACGAAACAAGCTGTTTTAGACCGAGATGAGCTAAATCTGAACACATCGGTTTTACAAGTGTCTCTCTAATACGCGTCAAAAGTTTTTCTTCTATAACTGCGCGAAAAGCATTTATTCGTGCTTAAAACAACGAAACAAGCTGTTTTATACCAAAACGAGCTATATCTGAACACATCGGTTTTACACGTGTCCCTGTGACACGCGTCAAAACGTTTTCTCCTATAACTGCGCGACAAGCACGTATTCTTGCTTAATACAGCGAAACAAGCTGTTTTAGACCGAAACGAGTTAAATCACAACACATCGGTTTTACAAGTGTTCCTCTGATACCCGTCAATACTTTTTTTCTCTTATAACTGCGCGAAAAGCATGTATTCCTGCTTAATACAACGAAACAAGCTGTTTTAAACCGAAACGAGTTAAATCACATTACATCGGTTTTACAAGTGTCCCTGTGACACGCCTTTAAAACGTTTTCTCTTATAACTGCGCGAAAAGCATGTATTCCTGCTTAATACAGCGAAACAAGCTGTTTTAGACCGAAACGAGCTGAATCACAACACATCGGTTTTACAAGTGTTCCTCTGGTACGCGTCAAAACTTTTTCTCTTATAACTGCGCGAAAAGCATGTATTCTTGCTTAATACAACGAAACAAGCTGTTTTAGACCGAAACGAGCTAAATCACAACACATCGGTTTTACAAGTGTCCCTGTGACACGCATCAAAACTTTTTTTCTTATAACTGCGCGAAAAGCACGTATTCTTGCTTAATACAGCGAAACAAGCTGTTTTAGACCGAAACGGGGTAAATCTGAACACATCGGTTTTACAAGTGTCCCTGTGATACGCGTCAAAACTTTTTCTCTTATAACTGCGCGAAAAGCATGTATTCTTGCTTAATACAGCGAAACAAGCTGTTTTAGACCGAAACGAGTTAAATCACAACACATCGGTTTTACAAGTGTTCCTCTGATACGCGTCAATACTTTTTTTCTCTTATAACTGCGCGAAAAGCATGTATTCCTGCTTAATACAACGAAACAAGCTGTTTTAAACCGAAACGAGTTAAATCACATTACATCGGTTTTACAAGTGTTCCTCTGATACGCGTCAAAACTTTTTCTCTTATAACTGCGCGAAAAGCATGTATTCTTGCTTAGTCTAACGAAACAAGCTGTTTTAGACCGAAACGGGGTAAATCTGAACACATCGGTTTTACAAGTGTCCCTGTGACACGCCTTTAAAACGTTTTCTCTTATAACTGCGCGAAAAGCATGTATTCCTGCTTAATACAGCGAAACAAGCTGTTTTAGACCGAAACGAGCTAAATCACAACACATCGGTTTTACAAGTGTTCCTCTGATACGCGTCAAAACTTTTTCTCTTATAACTGCGCGAAAAGCATGTATTCTTGCTTAATACAGCGAAACAAGCTGTTTTAGACCGAAACGAGCTAAATCACAACACATCGGTTTTACAAGTGTCCACGTGATATTCGTCAAAACTTTTTCTCCTATAACTGCGCGAAAAACATGTATTCGTGCTTAATACAACGAAACAAGCTGTTTTAGACCGAGATGAGCTAAATCTGAACACATCGGTTTTACAAGTGTCTCTCTAATACGCGTCAAAAGTTTTTCTTCTATAACTGCGCGAAAAGCATTTATTCGTGCTTAAAACAACGAAACAAGCTGTTTTATACCAAAACGAGCTATATCTGAACACATCGGTTTTACACGTGTCCCTGTGACACGCGTCAAAACGTTTTCTCCTATAACTGCGCGACAAGCACGTATTCTTGCTTAATACAGCGAAACAAGCTGTTTTAGACCGAAACGAGTTAAATCACAACACATCGGTTTTACAAGTGTTCCTCTGATACCCGTCAATACTTTTTTTCTCTTATAACTGCGCGAAAAGCATGTATTCCTGCTTAATACAACGAAACAAGCTGTTTTAAACCGAAACGAGTTAAATCACATTACATCGGTTTTACAAGTGTCCCTGTGACACGCCTTTAAAACGTTTTCTCTTATAACTGCGCGAAAAGCATGTATTCCTGCTTAATACAGCGAAACAAGCTGTTTTAGACCGAAACGAGCTGAATCACAACACATCGGTTTTACAAGTGTTCCTCTGGTACGCGTCAAAACTTTTTCTCTTATAACTGCGCGAAAAGCATGTATTCTTGCTTAATACAACGAAACAAGCTGTTTTAGACCGAAACGAGTTAAATCACAACACATCGGTTTTACAAGTGTTCCTCTGATACGCGTCTAAACTTTTTTTGTCTTATAACTGCGCGAAAAGCATGTATTTGTGCTTAATACGACGAAACAAGCTGTTTTAGACCGAAACGAGCTAAATCTGAACACATCGGTTTTACAAGTGTCCCTGTGATACGCGTCAAAACTTTTTCTCTTATAACTGCGCGAAAAGCATGTATTCTTGCTTAATACAGCGAAACAAGCTGTTTTAGACCGAAACGAGCTAAATCACAACACATCAGTTTTACAAGTGTTCCTCTCATACGCGTCAAAACGTTTTTCTCTTATAACTGCGCGAAAAGCATGTATTCGTGCTTAGTTCAACGAAACAAGCTGTTTTAGACCGAAACGAGCTAAATCACAACACATCGGTTTTACAAGTGTTCTTCTGATACGCGTCACAACTTTTTCTCTTATAACTGCCCGAAAAGCATGTATTCTTGCTTAATACAACGAAACAAGCTGTTTTAGACCGAAACGAGTTAAATCACATTACATCGGTTTTACAAGTGTTCCTCTGATTCGCGTCAAAACGTTTTCTCTTATAACTGCGCGAAAAGCATGTATTCGTGCTTAGTCTAACGAAACAAGCTGTTTTAGACCGAAACGGGGTAAATCTGAACACATCGGTTTTACAAGTGTCCCTGTGACACGCGTCAAAACTTTTTCTCTTATAACTGCGCGAAAAGCACGTATTCTTGCTTAATACAGCGAAACAAGCTGTTTTAGACCGAAACGAGCTAAATCACAACACATCGGTTTTACAAGTGTCCACGTGATATTCGTCAAAACTTTTTCTCTTATAACTGCGCGAAAAGCATGTATTCGTGCTTAATGCAACGAAACAAGCTGTTTTAGACCGAGATGAGCTAAATCTGAACACATCGGTTTTACAAGTGTCTCTCTAATACGCGTCAAAAGTTTTTCTTCTATAACTGCGCGAAAAGCATGTATTCGTGCTTAATACAACGAAACAAGCTGTTTTAGACCGAAACGAGCTAAATCTGAACACATCGGTTTTACAAGTGTCCCTGTGACACGCGTCACAACTTTTTCTCTTATAACTGCCCGAAAAGCATGTATTCTTGCTTAATACAGCGAAACAAGCTGTTTTAAACCGAAACGAGTTAAATCACATTACATCGGTTTTACAAGTGTTCCTCTGATACGCGTCAAAACTTTTTCTCTTAAAACTGCGCGAAAAGCATGTATTCGTGCTTAGTCTAACGAAACAAGCTGTTTTAGACCGAAACGGGGTAAATCTGAACACATCGGTTTTACAAGTGTCCCTGTGACACGCCTTTAAAACGTTTTCTCTTATAACTGCGCGAAAAGCATGTATTCCTGCTTAATACAGCGAAACAAGCTGTTTTAGACCGAAACGAGCTAAATCACAACACATCGGTTTTACAAGTGTTCCTCTGATACGCGTCAAAACTTTTTCTCTTATAACTGCGCGAAAAGCATGTATTCTTGCTTAATACAACGAAACAAGCTGTTTTAGACCGAAACGAGTTAAATCACAACACATCGGTTTTACAAGTGTCCCTCTGATACGCGTCAAAGCATGTATTTGTGCTTAATACGACGAAACAAGCTGTTTTAGACCGAAACGAGCTAAATCTGAACACATCGGTTTTACAAGTGTCCCTGTGATACGCGTCAAAACTTTTTCTCTTATAACTGCGCGAAAAGCATGTATTCTTGCTTAATACAGCGAAACAAGCTGTTTTAGACCGAAACGAGCTAAATCACAACACATCGGTTTTACAAGTGTTCCTCTGATACGCGTCAAAACTTTTTTCTCTTATAACTGCGCGAAAAGCATGTATTCGTGCTTAGTTCAACGAAACAAGCTGTTTTAGACCGAAACGAGCTAAATCACAACACATTGGTTTTACAAGTGTTCCTCTGATACGCGTCAAAACTTTTTCTCTTATAACTGCGCGAAAAGCATGTATTCTTGCTTAATACAACGAAACAAGCTGTTTTAGACCGAAACGAGCTAAATCACAACACATCGGTTTTACAAGTGTCCCTGTGACACGCATCAATACTTTTTCTCTTATAACTGCGCGAAAAGCACGTATTCTTGCTTAATACAGCGAAACAAGCTGTTTTAGACCGAAACGAGCTAAATCACAACACATCGGTTTTACAAGTGTCCACGTGATATTCGTCAAAACTTTTTCTCTTATAACAGCGCGAAAAGCATGTATTCGTGCTTAATGCAACGAAACAAGCTGTTTTAGACAGAGATGAGCTAAATCTGAACACATCGGTTTTACAAGTGGCTCTCTAATATGCGTCAAAAGTTTTTCTTCTATAACTGCGCGAAAAGCATGTTAGCTGTTTTAAACCGAAACGAGCTAAATCTGAACACATCGGTTTTACAAGTGTCCCTGTGACACGCGTCACAACTTTTTCTCTTATAACTGCCCGAAAAGCATGTATTCTTGCTTAATACAACGAAACAAGCTGTTTTAGACCGAAACGAGTTAAATCACATTACATCGGTTTTACAAGTGTTCCTCTGATACGCGTCAAAACTTTTTCTCTTATAACTGCGCGAAAAGCATGTATTCGTGCTTAGTCTAACGAAACAAGCTGTTTTAGACCGAAACGGGGTAAATCTGAACACATCGGTTTTACAAGTGTCCCTGTGATACGCGTCAAAACTTTTTCTCTTATAACGGCGCGAAAAGCATGTATTCTTGCTTAATACAGCGAAACAAGCTGTTTTAGACCGAAACGAGATAAATCACAACACATCGATTTTACAAGTGTTCCTCTGATACGCGTCAAAACTTTTTTCTCTTATAACTGCGCGAAAAGCATGTATTCGTGCTTAGTTCAACGAAACAAGCTGTTTTAGACCGAAACGAGCTAAATCACAACACATCGGTTTTACAAGTGTTCTTCTGATACGCGTCTAAACTTTTTCTCTTATAACTGCGCGAAAAGCATGTATTCTTGCTTAATACAGCGAAACAAGCTGTTTTAGACCGAAACGAGCTAAATCACAACACATCGATTTTACAAGTGTTCCTCTGATACGCGTCAAAACTTTTTCTCTTATAACTGCGCGAAAAGCATGTATTCTTGCTTAATACAACGAAACAAGCTGTTTTAGACCGAAACGAGCTAAATCACAACACATCGGTTTTACAAGTGTCCCTGTGACACGCGTCAAAAGTTTTTCTTCTATAACTGCGCGAAAAGCATGTATTCGTGCTTAATACAACGAAACAAGCTGTTTTAGACCGAAACGAGCTAAATCTGAACACATCGGTTTTACAAGTGTCCCTGTGACACGCGTCACAACTTTTTCTCTTATAACTGCCCGAAAAGCATGTATTCTTGCTTAATACAGCGAAACAAGCTGTTTTAAACCGAAACGAGTTAAATCACATTACATCGGTTTTACAAGTGTTCCTCTGATACGCGTCAAAACTTTTTCTCTTAAAACTGCGCGAAAAGCATGTATTCGTGCTTAGTCTAACGAAACAAGCTGTTTTAGACCGAAACGGGGTAAATCTGAACACATCGGTTTTACAAGTGTCCCTGTGACACGCCTTTAAAACGTTTTCTCTTATAACTGCGCGAAAAGCATGTATTCCTGCTTAATACAGCGAAACAAGCTGTTTTAGACCGAAACGAGCTAAATCACAACACATCGGTTTTACAAGTGTTCCTCTGATACGCGTCAAAACTTTTTCTCTTATAACTGCGCGAAAAGCATGTATTCTTGCTTAATACAACGAAACAAGCTGTTTTAGACCGAAACGAGTTAAATCACAACACATCGGTTTTACAAGTGTTCCTCTGATACGCGTCAAAGCATGTATTTGTGCTTAATACGACGAAACAAGCTGTTTTAGACCGAAACGAGCTAAATCTGAACACATCGGTTTTACAAGTGTCCCTGTGATACGCGTCAAAACTTTTTCTCTTATAACTGCGCGAAAAGCATGTATTCTTGCTTAATACAGCGAAACAAGCTGTTTTAGACCGAAACGAGCTAAATCACAACACATCGGTTTTACAAGTGTTCCTCTGATACGCGTCAAAACTTTTTTCTCTTATAACTGCGCGAAAAGCATTATTCTTGCTTAATACAACGAAACAAGCTGTTTTAGACCGAAACGAGCTAAATCACAACACATCGGTTTTACAAGTGTCCCTGTGACACGCATCAATACTTTTTCTCTTATAACTGCGCGAAAAGCACGTATTCTTGCTTAATACAGCGAAACAAGCTGTTTTAGACCGAAACGAGCTAAATCACAACACATCGGTTTTACAAGTGTCCACGTGATATTCGTCAAAACTTTTTCTCTTATAACAGCGCGAAAAGCATGTATTCGTGCTTAATGCAACGAAACAAGCTGTTTTAGACAGAGATGAGCTAAATCTGAACACATCGGTTTTACAAGTGTCTCTCTAATACGCGTCAAAAGTTTTTCTTCTATAACTGCGCGAAAAGCATGTATTCGTGCTTAATACAACGAAACAAGCTGTTTTAGACCGAAACGAGCTAAATCTGAACACATCGGTTTTACAAGTGTCCCTGTGACACGCGTCACAACTTTTTCTCTTATAACTGCCCGAAAAGCATGTATTCTTGCTTAATACAGCGAAACAAGCTGTTTTAAACCGAAACGAGTTAAATCACATTACATCGGTTTTACAAGTGTTCCTCTGATACGCGTCAAAACTTTTTCTCTTAAAACTGCGCGAAAAGCATGTATTCGTGCTTAGTCTAACGAAACAAGCTGTTTTAGACCGAAACGGGGTAAATCTGAACACATCGGTTTTACGTGTCCCTGTGACACGCCTTTAAAACGTTTTCTCTTATAACTGCGCGAAAAGCATGTATTCCTGCTTAATACAGCGAAACAAGCTGTTTTAGACCGAAACGAGCTAAATCACAACACATCGGTTTTACAAGTGTTCCTCTGATACGCGTCAAAACTTTTTCTCTTATAACTGCGCGAAAAGCATGTATTCTTGCTTAATACAACGAAACAAGCTGTTTTAGACCGAAACGAGTTAAATCACAACACCGGTTTTACAAGTGTTCCTCTGATACGCGTCAAAACTTTTTTCTCTTATAACTGCGCGAAAAGCATGTATTTGTGCTTAATACGACGAAACAAGCTGTTTTAGACCGAAACGAGCTAAATCTGAACACATCGGTTTTACAAGTGTTCCTCTGATACGCGTCAAAACTTTTTTCTCTTATAACTGCGCGAAAAGCATGTATTCGTGCTTAGTTCAACGAAACAAGCTGTTTTAGACCGAAACGAGCTAAATCACAACACATCGGTTTTACAAGTGTCCCTGTGACACGCGTCAAAAGTTTTTCTTCTATAACTGCGCGAAAAGCATGTATTCGTGCTTAATACAACGAAACAAGCTGTTTTAGACCGAAACGAGCTAAATCTGAACACATCGGTTTTACAAGTGTCCCTGTGACACGCGTCACAACTTTTTCTCTTATAACTGCCCGAAAAGCATGTATTCTTGCTTAATACAGCGAAACAAGCTGTTTTAAACCGAAACGAGTTAAATCACATTACATCGGTTTTACAAGTGTTCCTCTGATACGCGTCAAAACTTTTTCTCTTAAAACTGCGCGAAAAGCATGTATTCGTGCTTAGTCTAACGAAACAAGCTGTTTTAGACCGAAACGGGGTAAATCTGAACACATCGGTTTTACAAGTGTCCCTGTGACACGCCTTTAAAACGTTTTCTCTTATAACTGCGCGAAAAGCATGTATTCCTGCTTAATACAGCGAAACAAGCTGTTTTAGACCGAAACGAGCTAAATCACAACACATCGGTTTTACAAGTGTTCCTCTGATACGCGTCAAAACTTTTTCTCTTATAACTGCGCGAAAAGCATGTATTCTTGCTTAATACAACGAAACAAGCTGTTTTAGACCGAAACGAGTTAAATCACAACACATCGGTTTTACAAGTGTTCCTCTGATACGCGTCAAAGCATGTATTTGTGCTTAATACGACGAAACAAGCTGTTTTAGACCGAAACGAGCTAAATCTGAACACATCGGTTTTACAAGTGTCCCTGTGATACGCGTCAAAACTTTTTCTGTTATAACTGCGCGAAAAGCATGTATTCTTGCTTAATACAGCGAAACAAGCTGTTTTAGACCGAAACGAGATAAATAACAACACATCGGTTTTACAAGTGTTCCTCTGATACGCGTCAAAACTTTTTTCTCTTATAACTGCGCGAAAAGCATGTATTCGTGCTTAGTTCAACGAAACAAGCTGTTTTAGACCGAAACGAGCTAAATCACAACACATCGGTTTTACAAGTGTTCTTCTGATACGCGTCTAAACTTTTTCTCTTATAACTGCGCGAAAAGCATGTATTCTTGCTTATTACAGCGAAACAAGCTGTTTTAGACCGAAACGAGCTAAATCACAACACATCGGTTTTACAAGTGTCCCTGTGACACGCGTCAAAACTTTTTTTCTCTTATAACTGCGCGAAAAGCATGTATTCCTGCTTAATACAACGAAACAAGCTGTTTTAAACCGAAACGAGTTAAATCACATTACATCGGTTTTACAAGTGTTCCTCTGATACGCGTCAAAACTTTTTCTCTTATAACTGCGCGAAAAGCATGTATTCTTGCTTAGTCTAACGAAACAAGCTGTTTTAGACCGAAACGGGGTAAATCTGAACACATCGGTTTTACAAGTGTCCCTGTACACGCCTTTAAAACGTTTTCTCTTATAACTGCGCGAAAAGCATGTATTCCTGCTTAATACAGCGAAACAAGCTGTTTTAGACCGAAACGAGCTAAATCACAACACATCGGTTTTACAAGTGTTCCTCTGATACGCGTCAAAACTTTTTCTCTTATAACTGCGCGAAAAGCATGTATTCTTGCTTAATACAACGAAACAAGCTGTTTTAGACCGAAACGAGTTAAATCACAACACCGGTTTTACAAGTGTTCCTCTGATACGCGTCAAAACTTTTTTCTCTGATAACTGCGCGAAAAGCATGTATTTGTGCTTAATACGACGAAACAAGCTGTTTTAGACCGAAACGAGCTCAATCTGAACACATCGGTTTTACAAGTGTTCCTCTGATACGCGTCAAAACTTTTTTCTCTTATAACTGCGCGAAAAGCATGTATTCGTGCTTAGTTCAACGAAACAAGCTGTTTTAGACCGAAACGAGCTAAATCACATCACATCGGTTTTACAAGTGTTCCTTTGATACGCGTCAAAACTTTTTCTCTTATAACTGCGCGAAAAGCATGTATTCTTGCTTAATACAACGAAACAAGCTGTTTTAGACCGAAACGAGCTAAATCACAACACATCGGTTTTAGAAGTGTCCCTGTGACACGCATCAAAACTTTTTCTCTTATAACTGCGCGAAAAGCACGTATTCTTGCTTAATACAGCGAAACAAGCTGTTTTAGACCGAAACGAGCTAAATCACAACACATCGGTTTTACAAGTGTCCACGTGATATTCGTCAAAACTTTTTCTCTTATAACAGCGCGAAAAGCATGTATTCGTGCTTAATGCAACGAAACAAGCTGTTTTAGACAGAGATGAGCTAAATCTGAACACATTGGTTTTACAAGTGTCTCTCTAATACGCGTCAAAAGTTTTTCTTCTATAACTGCGCGAAAAGCATTTATTCGTGGTTAATACAACGAAACAAGCTGTTTTAGACCGAAACGAGCTAAATCTGAACACATCGGTTTTACAAGTGTCCCTGTGACACGCGTCACAACTTTTTCTCTTATAACTGCCCGAAAAGCATGTATTCTTGCTTAATACAACGAAACAAGCTGTTTTAGACCGAAACGAGTTAAATCACATTACATCGGTTTTACAAGTGTTCCTCTGATACGCGTCAAAACTTTTTCTCTTATAACTGCGCGAAAAGCATGTATTCGTGCTTAGTCTAACGAAACAAGCTGTTTTAGACCGAAACGGGGTAAATCTGAACACATCGGATTTACAAGTGTCCCTGTGATACGCGTCAAAACTTTTTCTCTTATAACTGCGCGAAAAGCATGTATTCTTGCTTAATACAGCGAAACAAGCTGTTTTAGACCGAAACGAGATAAATCACAACACATCGGTTTTACAAGTGTTCCTCTGATACGCGTCAAAACGTTTTTCTCTTATAACTGCGCGAAAAGCATGTATTCGTGCTTAGTTCAACGAAACAAGCTGTTTTAGACCGAAACGAGCTAAATCACAACACATCGGTTTTACAAGTGTTCTTCTGATACGCGTATAAACTTTTTCTCTTATAACTGCGCGAAAAGCATGTATTCTTGCTTATTACAGCGAAACAAGCTGTTTTAGACCGAAACGAGCTAAATCACAACACATCGGTTTTACAAGTGTTCCTCTGATACGCGTAAAAACTTTTTCTCTTATAACTGCGCGAAAAGCATGTATTCTTGCTTAATACAACGAAACAAGCTGTTTTAGACCGAAACGAGCTAAATCACAACACATCGGTTTTACAAGTGTCCCTGTGACACGCGTCAAAACTTTTTTTCTCTTATAACTGCGCGAAAAGCATGTATTCCTGCTTAATACAACGAAACAAGCTGTTTTAAACCGAAACGAGTTAAATCACATTACATCGGTTTTACAAGTGTTCCTCTGATACGCGTCAAAACTTTTTCTCTTATAACTGCGCGAAAAGCATGTATTCTTGCTTAGTCTAACGAAACAAGCTGTTTTAGACCGAAACGGGGTAAATCTGAACACATCGGTTTTACAAGTGTCCCTGTGACACGCCTTTAAAACGTTTTCTCTTATAACTGCGCGAAAAGCATGTATTCCTGCTTAATACAGCGAAACAAGCTGTTTTAGACCGAAACGAGCTAAATCACAACACATCGGTTTTACAAGTGTTCCTCTGATACGCGTCAAAACTTTTTCTCTTATAACTGCGCGAAAAGCATGTATTCTTGCTTAATACAACGAAACAAGCTGTTTTAGACCGAAACGAGTTAAATCACAACACATCGGTTTTACAAGTGTTCCTCTGATACGCGTCTAAACTTTTTTTCTCTTATAACTGCGCGAAAAGCATGTATTTGTGCTTAATACGACGAAACAAGCTGTTTTAGACCGAAACGAGCTAAATCTGAACACATCGGTTTTACAAGTGTCCCTGTGATACGCGTCAAAACTTTTTCTCTTATAACTGCGCGAAAAGCATGTATTCTTGCTTAATACAGCGAAACAAGCTGTTTTAGACCGAAACGAGCTAAATCACAACACATCGGTTTTACAAGTGTTCCTCTGATAGGCGTC
Organism: Amblyomma americanum; assembly: GCF_052857255.1. NCBI lineage: Eukaryota > Metazoa > Arthropoda > Arachnida > Ixodida > Ixodidae > Amblyomma > Amblyomma americanum. Next base: position 48,252 of record NW_027526607.1, read on the forward strand.
AAAACTTTTTTCTCTTATAACTGCGCGAAAAGCATGTATTCGTGCTTAGTTCAACGAAACAAGCTGTTTTAGACCGAAACGAGCTAAATCAAAACACATCGGTTTTACAAGTGTTCTTCTGATACGCGTCACAACTTTTTCTCTTATAACTGCCCGAAAAGCATGTATTCTTGCTTAATACAACGAAGCAAGCTGTTTTAGACCGAAACGAGTTAAATCACATTACATCGGTTTTACAAGTGTTCCTCTGATACGCGTCAAAACTTTTTCTCTTATAACTGCGCGAAAAGCATGTATTCGTGCTTAGTCTAACGAAACAACCTGTTTTAGACCGAAACGGGGTAAATCTGAACACATCGGTTTTACAAGTGTCCCTGTGATACGCGTCAAAACTTTTTCTCTTATAACTGCGCGAAAAGCATGTATTCTTGCTTAATACAGCGAAACAAGCTGTTTTAGACCGAAACGAGATAAATCACAACACATCGGTTTTACAAGTGTTCCCCTGATACGCGTCAAAACTTTTTTCTCTTATAACTGCGCGAAAAGCATGTATTCTTGCTTAATACAACGAAACAAGCTGTTTTAGACCGAAACGAGCTAAATCACAACACATCGGTTTTACAAGTGTCCCTGTGACACGCGTCAAAACTTTTTCTCTTATAACTGCGCGAAAAGCATGTATTCTTGCTTAATACAGCGAAACAAGCTGTTTTAGACCGAAACGAGCTAAATCACAACACATCGGTTTTACAAGTGTCCGCGTGATATTCGTCAAAAGTTTTTCTTCTATAACTGCGCGAAAAGCATGTATTCTTGCTTATTACAGCGAAACAAGCTGTTTTATACCAAAACGAGCTATATCTGAACACATCGGTTTTACACGTGTCCCTGTGACACGCGTCAAAACGTTTTCTCCTATAACTGCGCGAAAAGCACGTATTCTTGCTTAATACAGCGAAACAAGCTGTTTTAGACCGAAACGAGTTAAATCACAACACATCGGTTTTACAAGTGTTCCTCTGATACGCGTCAATACTTTTTTTCTCTTATAACTGCGCGAAAAGCATGTATTCCTGCTTAATACAACGAAACAAGCTGTTTTAAACCGAAACGAGTTAAATCACATTACATCGGTTTTACAAGTGTTCCTCTGATACGCGTCAAAACTTTTTCTCTTATAACTGCGCGAAAAGCATGTATTCTTGCTTAGTCTAACGAAACAAGCTGTTTTAGACCGAAACGGGGTAAATCTGAACACATCGTTTTACAAGTGTCCCTGTGACACGCCTTTAAAACGTTTTCTCTTATAACTGCGCGAAAAGCATGTATTCCTGCTTAATACAGCGAAACAAGCTGTTTTAGACCGAAACGAGCTAAATCACAACACATCGGTTTTACAAGTGTTCCTCTGATACGCGTCAAAACTTTTTCTCTTATAACTGCGCGAAAAGCATGTATTCTTGCTTAATACAACGAAACAAGCTGTTTTAGATCGAAACGAGTTAAATCACAACACATCGGTTTTACAAGTGTTCCTCTGATACGCGTCTAAAATTTTTTCTCTTATAACTGCGCGAAAAGCATGTATTTGTGCTTAATACGACGAAACAAGCTGTTTTAGACCGAAACGAGCTAAATCTGAACACATCGGTTTTACAAGTGTCCCTGTGATACGCGTCAAAACTTTTTCTCTTATAACTGCGCGAAAAGCATGTATTCTTGCTTAATACAGCGAAACAAGCTGTTTTAGACCGAAACGAGCTAAATCACAACACATCGGTTTTACAAGTGTTCCTCTGATACGCGTCAAAACTTTTTTCTCTTATAACTGCGCGAAAAGCATGCATTCGTGCTTAGTTCAACGAAACAAGCTGTTTTAGACCGAAACGAGCTAAATCACAACACATCGGTTTTACAAGTGTTCTTCTGATACGCGTCTAAACTTTTTCTCTTATAACTGCGCGAAAAGCATGTATTCTTGCTTAATACAGCGAAACAAGCTGTTTTAGACCTAAACGAGCTAAATCACAACACATCGGTTTTACAAGTGTTCCTCTGATACGCGTCAAAACTTTTTCTCTTTTAACTGCGCTAAAAGCATGTATTCTTGCTTAATACAACGAAACAAGCTGTTTTAGGCCCAAACGAGCTAAATCACACACATCGGTTTTACAAGTGTCCCTGTGACACGCATCAAAACTTTTTTTCTTATAACTGCGCGAAAAGCACGTATTCTTGCTTAATACAGCGAAACAAGCTGTTTTAGACCGAAACGAGCTTAATCACAACACATCGGTTTTACAAGTGTCCACGTGATATTCGTCAAAAACTTTTCTCTTATACCTGCGCGAAAAGCATGTATTCGTGCTTAATGCAACGAAACAAGCTGTTTTAGACCGAGATGAGCTAAATCTGAACACATCGGTTTTACAAGTGTCTCTCTAATACGCGTCAAAATTTTTTCTTCTATAACTGCGCGAAAAAGCATGTATTCGTGCTTAATACAACGAAACAAGCTGTTTTAGACCGAAACGAGCTAAATCTGAACACATCGGTTTTACAAGTGTCCCTGTGACACGCGTCACAACTTTTTCTTTTATAACTGCCCGAAAAGCATGTATTCTTGCTTAATACAGCGAAACAAGCTGTTTTAAACCGAAACGAGTTAAATCACATTACATCGGTTTTACAAGTGTTCCTCTGATACGCGTCAAAACTTTTTCTCTTATAACTGCGCGAAAAGCATGTATTCGTGCTTAGTCTAACGAAACAAGCTGTTTTAGATTGAAACGGGGTAAATCTGAACACATCGGTTTTACAAGTGTCCCTGTGACACGCCTTTAAAACGTTTTCTCTTATAACTGCGCGAAAAGCATGTATTCCTGCTTAATACAGCGAAACAAGCTGTTTTAGACCGAAACGAGCTAAATCACAACACATCAGTTTTACAAGTGTTCCTCTGATACGCGTCAAAACTTTTTCTCTTATAACTGCGCGAAAAGCATGTATTCTTGCTTAATACAACGAAACAAGCTGTTTTAGACCGAAACGAATTAAATCACAACACATCGGTTTTACAAGTGTTCCTCTGATACGCGTCAAAACTTTTTTCTCTTATAACTGCGCGAAAAGCATGTATTTGTGCTTAATACGACGAAACAAGCTGTTTTAGACCGAAACGAGCTAATCTGAACACATCGGTTTTACAAGTGTCCCTGTGATACGCGTCAAAACTTTTTCTCTTATAACTGCGCGAAAAGCATGTATTCTTGCTTAATACAGCGAAACAAGCTGTTTTAGACCGAAACGAGCTAAATCACAACACATCGGTTTTACAAGTGTTCCTCTGATACGCGTCAAAACTTTTTTCTCATAACTGCGCGAAAAGCATGTATTCGTGCTTAGTTCAACGAAACAAGCTGTTTTAGACCGAAACGAGCTAAATCCCAACACATCGGTTTTACAAGTGTTCCTCTGATACGCGTCAAAACTTTTTCTCTTATAACTGCGCGAAAAGCATGTATTCTTGCTTAATACAACGAAACAAGCTGTTTCAGACCGAAACGAGCTAAATCACAACACATCGGTTTTACAAGTGTCCCTGTGACACGCATCAAAACTTTTTCTCTTATAACTGCGCGAAAAGCACGTATTCTTGCTTAATACAGCGAAACAAGCTGTTTTAGACCGAAACGAGCTAAATCACAACACATCGGTTTTACAAGTGTCCACTTGATATTCGTCAAAACTTTTTCTTTTATAACAGCGCGAAAAGCATGTATTCGTGCTTAATGCAACGAAACAAGCTGTTTTAGACCGAGATGAGCTAAATCTGAACACATCGGTTTTACAAGTGTCTCTCTAATACGCGTCAAAAGTTTTTCTTCTATAACTGCGCGAAAAGCATGTATTCGTGGTTAATACAACGAAACAAGCTGTTTTAGACCGAAACGAGCTAAATCTGAACACATCGGTTTTACAAGTGTCCCTGTGACACGCGTCACAACTTTTTCTCTTATAACTGCCCGAAAAGCATGTATTCTTGCTTAATACAACGAACAAGCTGTTTTAGACCGAAACGAGTTAAATCACATTACATCGGTTTTACAAGTGTTCCTCTGATACGCGTCAAAACTTTTTCTCTTATAACTGCGCGAAAAGCATGTATTCGTGCTTAGTTCAACGAAACAAGCTGTTTTAGACCGAAACGAGCTAAATCACAAACACATCGGTTTTACAAGTGTTCTTCTGATAAGCGTCTAAACTTTTTCTCTTATAACTGCGCGAAAAGCATGTATTCTTGCTTAATACAGCGAAACAAGCTGTTTTAGACCGAAACGAGCTAAATCACAACACATCGGTTTTACAAGTGTTCCTCTGATACGCGTCAAAACTTTTTCTCTTATAACTGCGCGAAAAGCATGTATTCTTGCTTAATACAACGAAACAAGCTGTTTTAGGACCGAAACGAGCTTAATCACAACACATCGGTTTTACAAGTGTCCCTGTGACACGCGTCAAAACTTTTTCTCTTATAACTGCGCGAAAATCATGTATTCTTGCTTAATACAGCGAAACAAGCTGTTTTAGACCGAAACGAGCTAAATCACAACACATCGGTTTTACAAGTGTCTCTCTAATACGCGTCAAAAGTTTTTCTTCTATAACTGCGCGAAAAGCATGTATTCGTGCTTAAAACAACGAAACAAGCTGTTTTATACCAAATCGAGCTATATCTGAACACATCGGTTTTACGCGTGTCCCTGTGACACGCGTCAAAACGTTTTCTCCTATAACTGCGCGAAAAGCACGTATTCTTGCTTAATACAGCGAAACAAGCTGTTTTAGACCGAAAAGAGTTAAATCACAACACATCGGTTTTACAAGTGTTCCTCTGATACGCGTCAATACTTTTTTTCTCTTATAACTGCGCGAAAAGCATGTATTCCTGCTTAATACAACGAAACAAGCTGTTTTAAACCGAAACGAGTTAAATCACATTACATCGGTTTTACAAGTGTTCCTCTGATACGCGTCAAAACTTTTTCTCTTATAACTGCGCGAAAAGCATGTATTCTTGCTTAATACAGCGAAACAAGCTGTTTTAGACCGAAACGAGCTAAATCTGAACACATCGGTTTTACAAGTGTCCCTGTGACACGCGTCACAACTTTTTCTCTTATAACTGCCCGAAAAGCATGTATTCTTGCTTAATACAGCGAAACAAGCTGTTTTAAACCGAAACGAGTTAAATCACATTACATCGGTTTTACAAGTGTTCCTCTGATACGCGTCAAAACGTTTTCTCTTATAACTGCGCGAAAAGCATGTATTCCTGCTTAATACAGCGAAACAAGCTGTTTTAGACCGAAACGAGCTAAATCACAACACATCGGTTTTACAAGTGTTCCTCTGATACGCGTCAAAACTTTTTCTCTTATAACTGCGCGAAAAGCATGTATTCTTGCTTAATACAACGAAACAAGCTGTTTTAGACCGAAACGAATTAAATCACAACACATCGGTTTTACAAGTGTTCCTCTGATACGCGTCACAACTTTTTTCTCTTATAACTGCGCGAAAAGCATGTATTTTTGCTTAATACGACGAAACAAGCTGTTTTAGACCGAAACGAGCTAAATCTGAACACATCGGTTTTACAATTGTCCCTGTGATACGCGTCAAAACTTTTTCTCTTGTAACTGCGCGAAAAGCACGTATTCTTGCTTAATACAGCGAAACAAGCTGTTTTAGACCGAAACGAGCTAAATCTGAACACATCGGTTTTACTAGTGTCCCTGTGACACGCGTCACAACCTTTTCTCTTATAACTGCGCGAAAAGCATGTATTCTTGCTTAATACAGCGAAACAAGCTGTTTTAGACCGAAACGAGTTAAATCACAACACATCGGTTTTACAAGTGTTCCTCTGATACGCGTCAAAACTTTTTCTCTTATAACTGCGCGAAAAGCATGTATTCGTGCTTAATAAAACGAAACAAGCTGTTTTAGACTGAAACGAGCTGTATCTGAACGCATCGGTTTTACAAGTATCCACGTGATACTCGTCAAAACTTTTTCTCTTATAACTGCGCGAAAAGCATGTATTCGTGCCTAATACGACGAAACAAGCTGTTTTAGACCGAAACGGGGTAAATCTGAACACATCGGTTTTACAAGTGTCCCTGTGACAAGCCTTTAAAACTTTTTCTCTTATAACTGCGCGAAAAGCATGTATTCCTGCTTAATACAACGAAACAAGCTGTTTTAGACCGAGATGAGCTAAATCTGAACACATCAGTTTTACAAGTGTCTCTTTATTACGCGTCAAAAGTTTTTCTTCTATAACTGCGCGGAAAGCATGTATTCGTGCTTAAAACAACGAAACAAGCTGTTTTATACCAAAACGAGCTATATCTGAACACATCGGTTTTACACGTGTCCCTGTGACACGCGTCAAAACGTTTTCTCCTATAACTGCGCGAAAAGCACGTATTCTTGCTTAATACAGCGAAACAAGCTGTTTTAGACCGAAACGAGTTAAATCACAACACATCGGTTTTACAAGTGTTCCTCTGATACGCGTCAATACTTTTTTTCTCTTATAACTGCGCGAAAAGCATGTATTCCTGCTTAATACAACGAAACAAGCTGTTTTAAACCGAAACGAGTTAAATCACATTACATCGGTTTTACAAGTGTTCCTCTGATACGCGTCAAAACTTTTTCTCTTATAACTGCGCGAAAAGCATGTATTCTTGCTTAATACAACGAAACAAGCTGTTTTAGATCGAAACGAGTTAAATCACAACACATCGGTTTTACAAGTGTTCCTCTGATACGTGTCTAAAATTTTTTCTCTTATAACTGCGCGAAAAGCATGTATTTGTGCTTAATACGACGAAACAAGCTGTTTTAGACCGAAACGAGCTAAATCTGAACACGTCGGTTTTACAAGTGTCCCTGTGATACGCGTCAAAACTTTTTCTCTTATAACTGCGCGAAAAGCATGTATTCTTGCTTAATACAGCGAAACAAGCTGTTTTAGACCGAAACGAGCTAAATCACAACACATCGGTTTTACAAGTGTTCCTCTGATACGCGTCAAAACGTTTTTCTCTTATAACTGCGCGAAAAGCATGTATTCGTGCTTAGTTCAACGAAACAAGCTGTTTTAGACCGAAACGAGCTAAATCACAACACATCGGTTTTACAAGTGTTCTTCTGATACGCGTCTAAACTTTTTCTCTTATAACTGCGCGAAAAGCATGTATTCTTGCTTAATACAGCGAAACAAGCTGTTTTAGACCGAAACGAGCTAAATCACAACACATCGGTTTTACAAGTGTTCCTCTGATACGCGTCAAAACTTTTTCTCTTTTAACTGCGCGAAAAGCATGTATTCTTGCTTAATACAACGAAACAAGCTGTTTTAGGCCCAAACGAGCTAAATCACAACACATCGGTTTTACAAGTGTCCCTGTGACACGCATCAAAACTTTTTTTCTTATAACTGCGCGAAAAGCACGTATTCTTGCTTAATACAACGAAACAAGCTGTTTTAGACCGAAACGAGCTAAATCACAACACATCGGTTTTGCAAGTGTCCCTGTGAACGCGTCAAAACTTTTTCTCTTATAACTGCGCGAAAAGCATGTATTCTTGCTTAATACTGCGAAACAAGCTGTTTTAGACCGAAACGAGCTAAATCACAACACATCGGTTTTACAAGTGTCCACGTGATATTCGTCAAAACTTTTTCTCTTATAACTGCGCGAAAAGCATGTATTCGTGCTTAATACAACGAAACAAGCTGTTTTAGACCGAGATGAGCTAAATCTGAACACATCGGTTTTACAAGTGTCTCTCTAATACGCGTCAAAAGTTTTTCTTCTATAACTGCGCGAAAAGCATGTATTCGTGCTTAAAACAACGAAACAAGCTGTTTTATACCAAAACGAGCTATATCTGAACACATCGGTTTTACACGTGTCCCTGTGACACGCGTCAAAACGTTTTCTCTTATAACTGCACGAAAAGCACGTATTCTTGCTTAATACAGCGAAACAAGCTGTTTTAGACCGAAACAAGTTAAATTACAACACATCGGTTTTACAAGTGTTCCTCTGATACGCGTCAAAACTTTTTTCTCTTATAACTGCGCGAAAAGCATGTATTCGTGCTTAGTTCAACGAAACAAGCTGTTTTAGACCGAAACGAGCTAAATGTGAACACATCGGTTTTACAAGTGTCCCTGTGACACGCGTCACAACTTTTTCTCTTATAACTGCCCGAAAAGCATGTATTCTTGCTTAATACAGCGAAACAAGCTGCTTTAAACCGAAACGAGTTAAATCACATTACATCGGTTTTACAAGTGTTCCTTTGATACGCGTCAAAACTTTTTCTCTTATAACTGCGCGAAAAGCATGTATTCGTGCTTAGTCTAACGAAACAAGCTGTTTTAGACCGAAACGGGGTAAATCTGAACACATCGGTTTTACAAGTGTCCCTGTGACACGCCTTTAAAACGTTTTCTCTTATAACTGCGCGAAAAGCATGTTCTCCTGCTTAATACAGCGAAACAAGCTGTTTTAGACCGAAACGAGCTAAATCACAACACATCGGTTTTACAAGTGTTCCTCTGATACGCGTCAAAACTTTTTCTCTTATAACTGCGCGAAAAGCATGTATTCTTGCTTAATACAGCGAAACAAGCTGTTTTAGACCGAAACGAGCTAAATCACAACACATCGGTTTTACAAGTGTTCCTCTGATACGCGTCAAAATGTTTTCTCTTATAACTGCGCGAAAAGCATGTATTTTTGCTTAATACAACGAAACAAGCTGTTTTAGACCGAAACGAGCTAAATCACAACACATCGGTTTTGCAAGTGTCCCTGTGACACGCGTCAAAACTTTTTCTCTTATAACTGCGCGAAAAGCATGTATTCTTGCTTAATACAGCGAAACAAGCTGTTTTAGACCGAAACGAGCTAAATCACAACACATCGGTTTTACAAGTGTCCACGTGATATTCGTCAAAACTTTTTCTCTTATAACTGCGCGAAAAGCATGTATTCGTGCTTAATACAACGAAACAAGCTGTTTTAGACCGAGATGAGCTAAATCTGAACACATCGGTTTTACAAGTGTCTCTCTAATACGCGTCAAAAGTTTTTCTTCTATAACTGCGCGAAAAGCATGTATTCGTGCTTAAAACAACGAAACAAGCTGTTTTATACCAAAACGAGCTATATCTGAACACATCGGTTTTACACGTGTCCCTGTGACACGCGTCAAAACGTTTTCTCTTATAACTGCGCGAAAAGCATGTATTTGTGCCTAATACGACGAAACAAGCTGTTTTAGACCGAAACGAGCTAAATCTGAACACATCGGTTTTACAAGTGTCCCTGTGATAGGCGTCAAAACTTTTTCTCTTATAACCTGCGCGAAAAGCATGTATTCTTGCTTAATACAGCGAAACAAGCTGTTTTAGACCGAAACGAGCTAAATCACAACACACCGTTTTACAAGTGTCCCTGTGACACGCGTCAAAACTTTTTCTCTTATAACTGCGCGAAAAGCATGTATTCTTGCTTAATACAGCGAAATAAGCTGTTTTAGACCGAAACGAGCTAAATCACAACACATCGGTTTTACAAGTGTCAGCGTGATATTCGTCAAAACGTTTTCTCCTATAACTGCGCGAAAAACATGTATTCGTGCTTAATACAACGAAACAAGCTGTTTTAGACCGAGATGAGCTAAATCTGAACACATCGGTTTTACAAGTGTCTCTCTAATACGCGTCAAAAGTTTTTCTTCTATAACTGCGCGAAAAGCATGTATTCGTGCTTTAAAACAACGAAACAAGCTGTTTTATGCCAAAACGAGCTATATCTGAACACATCGGTTTTACACGTGTCCCTGTGACACGCGTCAAAACGTTTTCTCCTATAACTGCACGAAAAGCACGTATTCTTGCTTAATACAACGAAACAAGCTGTTTTAGACCGAAACGAGTTAAATCACAACACATCGGTTTTACAAGTGTTCCTCTGATACCCGTCAAAACTTTTTTTCTCTTATAACTGCGCGAAAAGCATGTATTCCTGCTTAATACAACGAAACAAGCTGTTTTAAACCGAAACGAGTTAAATCACATTACATCGGTTTTACAAGTGTTCCTCTGATACGCGTCAAAACTTTTTCTCTTATAACTGCGCGAAAAGCATGTATTCGTGCTTAGTCTAACGAAACAAGCTGTTTTAGACCGAAACGGGGTAAATCTGAACACATCGGTTTTACAAGTGTCCCTGTGACACGCCTTTAAAACGTTTTCTCTTATAACTGCGCGAAAAGCATGTATTCCTGCTTAATACAGCGAAACAAGCTGTTTTAGACCGAAACGAGCTAAATCACAAAACATCGGTTTTACAAGTGTTCCTCTGATACGCGTCAAAACTTTTTCTCTTATAACTGCGCGAAAAGCATGTATTCTTGCTTAATACAACGAAACAAGCTGTTTTAGACCGAAACGAGTTAAATCACAACACATCGGTTTTACAAGTGTTCCTCTGATACGCGTCTAAACTTTTTTTTCTCTTATAACTGCGCGAAAAGCATGTATTTGTGCTTAATACGACGAAACAAGCTGTTTTAGACCGAAACGAGCTAAATCTGAACACATCGGTTTTACAAGTGTCCCTGTGATACGCGTCAAAACTTTTTCTCTTATAACTGCGCGAAAAGCATGTATTCGTGCTTAATGCAACGAAACAAGCTGTTTTAGACCGAGATGAGCTAAATCTGAACACATCGGTTTTACAAGTGTCTCTCTAATACGCGTCAAAAGTTTTTCTTCTATAACTGCGCGAAAAGCATGTAGTCGTGCTTAGTTCAACGAAACAAGCTGTTTTAGACCGAAACGAGCTAAATCACAACACATCGGTTTTACAAGTGTTCTTCTGATACGCGTCGCAACTTTTTCTCTTATAACTGCCCGAAAAGCATGTATTCTTGCTTAATGCAGCGAAACAAGCTGTTTTAAACCGAAACGAGTTAAATCACATTACATCGGTTTTACAAGTGTTCCTCTGATACGCGTCAAAACTTTTTCTCTTAAAACTGCGCGAAAAGCATGTATTCGTGCTTAGTCTAACGAAACAAGCTGTTTTAGACCGAAACGGGGTAAATCTGAACACATCGGTTTTACAAGTGTCCCTGTGACACGCCTTTAAAACGTTTTCTCTTATAACTGCGCGAAAAGCATGTATTCCTGCTTAATACAGCGAAACAAGCTGTTTTAGACCGAAACGAGCTAAATCACAACACATCGGTTTTACAAGTGTTCCTCTGATACGCGTCAAAACTTTTTCTCTTATAACTGCGCGAAAAGCATGTATTCTTGCTTAATACAACGAAACAAGCTGTTTTAGACCGAAACGAGTTAAATCACAACACATCGGTTTTACAAGTGTTCCTCTGATACGCGTCAAAACTTTTTTCTCTTATAACTGCGCGAAAAGCATGTATTTGTGCTTAATACGACGAAACAAGCTGTTTTAGACCGAAACGAGCTAAATCTGACAACATCGGTTTTACAAGTGTCCCTGTGACACGCCTTTAAAACGTTTTCTCTTATAACTGCGCGAAAAGCATGTATTCCTGCTTAATACAGCGAAACAAGCTGTTTTAGACCGAAACGAGCTAAATCACAAAACATCGGTTTTACAAGTGTTCCTCTGATACGCGTCAAAACTTTTTCTCTTATAACTGCGCGAAAAGCATGTATTCTTGCTTAATACAACGAAACAAGCTGTTTTAGACCGAAACGAGTTAAATCACAACACATCGGTTTTACAAGTGTTCCTCTGATACGCGTCTAAACTTTTTTTTCTCTTATAACTGCGCGAAAAGCATGTATTTGTGCTTAATACGACGAAACAAGCTGTTTTAGACCGAAACGAGCTAAATCTGAACACATCGGTTTTACAAGTGTCCCTGTGATACGCGTCAAAACTTTTTCTCTTATAACTGCGCGAAAAGCATGTATTCGTGCTTAATGCAACGAAACAAGCTGTTTTAGACCGAGATGAGCTAAATCTGAACACATCGGTTTTACAAGTGTCTCTCTAATACGCGTCAAAAGTTTTTCTTCTATAACTGCGCGAAAAGCATGTAGTCGTGCTTAGTTCAACGAAACAAGCTGTTTTAGACCGAAACGAGCTAAATCTGAACACATCGGTTTTACAAGTGTCCCTGTGACACGCGTCACAACTTTTTCTCTTATAACTGCCCGAAAAGCATGTATTCTTGCTTAATACAACGAAACAAGCTGTTTTAGACCGAAACGAGTTAAATCACATTACATCGGTTTTACAAGTGTTCCTCTGATACGCGTCAAAACTTTTTCTCTTATAACTGCGCGAAAAGCATGTATTTGTGCTTAATACGACGAAACAAGCTGTTTTAGACCGAAACGAGCTAAATCTGACAACATCGGTTTTACAAGTGTCCCTGTGATACGCGTCAAAACTTTTTCTCTTATAACTGCGCGAAAAGCATGTATTCTTGCTTAATACAGCGAAACAAGTTGTTTTAGACCGAAACGAGCTAAATCACAACACATTGGTTTTACAAGTGTTCCTCTGATACGCGTCAAAACTTTTTTCTCTTATAACTGCACGAAAAGCATGTATTCGTGCTTAGTTCAACGAAACAAGCTGTTTTAGACCGAAATGAGCTAAATCACAACACATCGGTTTTACAAGTGTTCCTCTGATACGCGTCAAAACTTTTTCTCTTATAACTGCGCGAAAAGCATGTATTCTTGCTTAATACAACGAAACAAGCTGTTTTAGACCGAAACGAGCTAAATCACAACACATCGGTTTTACAAGTGTCCCTGTGACACGCATCAAAACTTTTTCTCTTATAACTGCGCGAAAAGCACGTATTCTTGCTTAATACAGCGAAACAAGCTGTTTTAGACCGAAACGAGCTAAATCACAACACATCGGTTTTACAAGTGTCCACGTGATATTCGTCAAAACTTTTTCTCTTATAACAGCGCGAAAAGCATGTATTCGTGCTTAATGCAACGAAACAAGCTGTTTTAGACAGAGATGAGCTAAATCTGAACACATCGGTTTTACAAGTGTCTCTCTAATACGCGTCAAAAGTTTTTCTTCTATAACTGTGCGAAAAGCATGTATTCGTGGTTAATACAACGAAACAAGCTGATTTAGACCGAAACGAGCTAAATCTGAACACATCGGTTTTACAAGTGTCCCTGTGACACGCGTCACAACTTTTTCTCTTATAACTGCCCGAAAAGCATGTATTCTTGCTTAATACAACGAAACAAGCTGTTTTAGACCGAAACGAGTTAAATCACATTACATCGGTTTTACAAGTGTTCCTCTGATACGCGTCAAAACTTTTTCTCTTATAACTGCGCGAAAAGCATGTATTCGTGCTTAGTCTAACGAAACAAGCTGTTTTAGACCGAAACGGGGTAAATCTGAACACATCGGTTTTACAAGTGTCCCTGTGATACGCGTCAAAACTTTTTCTCTTATAACTGCGCGAAAAGCATGTATTCTTGCTTAATACAGCGAAACAAGCTGTTTTAGACCGAAACGGGGTAAATCTGAACACATCGGTTTTACAAGTGTCCCTGTGATACGCGTCAAAACTTTTTCTCTTATAACTGCGCGAAAAGCATGTATTCTTGCTTAATACAGCGAAACAAGCTGTTTTAGACCGAAACGAGATAAATCACAACACATCGATTTTACAAGTGTTCCTCTGATACGCGTCAAAACTTTTTTCTCTTATAACTGCGCGAAAAGCATGTATTCGTGCTTAGTTCAACGAAACAAGCTGTTTTAGACCGAAACGAGCTAAATCACAAAACATCGGTTTTACAAGTGTTCTTCTGATACGCGTCTAAACTTTTTCTCTTATAACTGCGCGAAAAACATGTATTCTTGCTTAATACAACGAAACAAGCTGTTTTAGACCGAAACGAGCTAAATCACAACACATCGGTTTTACAAGTGTCCCTGTGACACGCGTCAAAACTTTTTCTCTTATAACTGCGCGAAAAGCATGTATTCTTGCTTAATACAGCGAAACAAGCTGTTTTATACCGACACGAGCTAAATCACAACACATCGGTTTTACAAGTGTCCACGTGATATTCGTCAAAACTTTTTCTCCAATAACTGCGCGAAAAACATGTATTCGTGCTTAATACAACGAAACAAGCTGTTTTAGACCGAGATGAGCTAAATCTGAACACATCGGTTTTACAAGTGTCTCTCTAATACGCGTCAAAAGTTTTTCTTCTATAACTGCGCGAAAAGCATGTATTCGTGCTTAAAACAACGAAACAAGCTGTTTTATACCAAAACGAGCTATATCTGAACACATCGGTTTTACACGTGTCCCTGTGACACGCGTCAAAACGTTTTCTCCTATAACTGCGCGAAAAGCACGTATTCTTGCTTAATACAGCGAAACAAGCTGTTTTAAACCGAAACGAGTTAAATCACAACACATCGGTTTTACAAGTGTTCCTCTGATACGCGTCAATACTTTTTTTCTCTTATAACTGCGCGAAAAGCATGTATTCCTGCTTAATACAACGAAACAAGCTGTTTTAAACCGAAACGAGTTAAATCACATTACATCGGTTTTACAAGTGTTCCTCTGATACGCGTCAAAACTTTTTCTCTTATAACTGCGCGAAAAGCATGTATTCTTGCTTAGTCTAACGAAACAAGCTGTTTTAGACCGAAACGGGGTAAATCTGAACACATCGGTTTTACAAGTGTCCCTGTGACACGCCTTTAAAACGTTTTCTCTTATAACTGCGCGAAAAGCATGTATTCCTGCCTAATACAGCGAAACAAGCTGTTTTAGACCGAAACGAGCTAAATCACAACACATCGGTTTTACAAGTGTTCCTCTGATACGCGTCAAAACTTTTTCTCTTATAACTGCGCGAAAAGCATGTATTCTTGCTTAATACAACGAAACAAGCTGTTTTAGATCGAAACGAGTTAAATCACAACACATCGGTTTTACAAGTGTTCCTCTGATACGCGTCTAAACTTTTTTTCTCTTATAACTGCGCGAAAAGCATGTATTCGTGCTTAGTCTAACGAAACAAGCTGTTTTAGACCGAAACGGGGTAAATCTGAACACATCGGTTTTACAAGTGTCCCTGTGATACGCGTCAAAACTTTTTCTCTTATAACTGCGCGAAAAGCATGTATTCTTGCTTAATACAGCGAAACAAGCTGTTTTAGACCGAAACGAGCTAAATCACAACACATCGGTTTTACAAGTGTTCCTCTGATACGCGTCAAAACTTTTTTCTCTTATAACTGCGCGAAAAGCATGTAGTCGTGCTTAGTTCAACGAAACAAGCTGTTTTAGACCGAAACGAGCTAAATCACAACACATCGGTTTTACAAGTGTTCTTCTGATACGCGTCACAACTTTTTCTCTTATAACTGCCCGAAAAGCATGTATTCTTGCTTAATACAACGAAACAAGCTGTTTTAGACCGAAACGAGTTAAATCACATTACATCGGTTTTACAAGTGTTCCTCTGATACGCGTCAAAACTTTTTCTCTTAAAACTGCGCGAAAAGCATGTATTCGTGCTTAGTCTAACGAAACAAGCTGTTTTAGACCGAAACGGGGTAAATCTGAACACATCGGTTTTACAAGTGTCCCTGTGACACGCCTTTAAAACGTTTTCTCTTATAACTGCGCGAAAAGCATGTATTCCTGCTTAATACAGCGAAACAAGCTGTTTTAGACCGAAACGAGCTAAATCACAACACATCGGTTTTACAAGTGTTCCTCTGATACGCGTCAAAACTTTTTCTCTTATAACTGCGCGAAAAGCATGTATTCTTGCTTAATACAACGAAACAAGCTGTTTTAGACCGAAACGAGTTAAATCACAACACATCGGTTTTACAAGTGTTCCTCTGATACGCGTCAAAACTTTTTTCTCTTATAACTGCGCGAAAAGCATGTATTTGTGCTTAATACGACGAAACAAGCTGTTTTAGACCGAAACGAGCTAAATCTGAACACATCGGTTTTACAAGTGTCCCTGTGATACGCGTCAAAACTTTTTCTCTTATAACTGCGCGAAAAGCATGTATTCTTGCTTAATACAGCGAAACAAGCTGTTTTAGACCGAAACGAGCTAAATCACAACACATCGGTTTTACAAGTGTTCCTCTGATACGCGTCAAAACTTTTTTCTCTTATAACTGCGCGAAAAGCATGTATTCGTGCTTAGTTCAACGAAACAAGCTGTTTTAGACCGAAACGAGCTAAATCACAACACATCGGTTTTACAAGTGTTCCTCTGATACGCGTCAAAACTTTTTCTCTTATAACTGTGCGAAAAGCATGTATTCTTGCTTAATACAACGAAACAAGCTGTTTGAGACCGAAACGAGCTAAATCACAACACATCGGTTTTACAAGTGTCCCTGTGACACGCATCAAAACTTTTTCTCTTATAACTGCGCGAAAAGCACGTATTCTTGCTTAATACAGCGAAACAAGCTGTTTTAGACCGAAACGAGCTAAATCACAACACATCGGTTTTACAAGTGTCCACGTGATATTCGTCAAAACTTTTTCTCTTATAACAGCGCGAAAAGCATGTATTCGTGCTTAATGCAACGAAACAAGCTGTTTTAGACAGAGATGAGCTAAATCTGTACACATCTGTTTTACAAGTGTCTCTCTAATACGCGTCAAAAGTTTTTCTTCTATAACTGCGCGAAAAGCATGTATTCGTGGTTAATACAACGAAACAAGCTGTTTTAGACCGAAACGAGCTAAATCTGAACACATCGGTTTTACAAGTGTCCCTGTGACACGCGTCACAACTTTTTCTCTTATAACTGCCCGAAAAGCATGTATTCTTGCTTAATACAACGAAACAAGCTGTTTTAGACCGAAACGAGTTAAATCACATTACATCGGTTTTAGAAGTTTTCCTCTGATACGCGTCAAAACTTTTTCTCTTATAACTGCGCGAAAAGCATGTATTCGTGCTTAGTCTAACGAAACAAGCTGTTTTAGACCGAAACGGGGTAAATCTGAACACATCGGTTTTACAAGTGTCCCTGTGATACGCGTCAAAACTTTTTCTTTTATAACTGCGCGAAAAGCATGTATTCTTGCTTAATACAGCGAAACAAGCTGTTTTAGACCGAAACGAGCTAAATCACAACACATCGCTTTTACAAGTGTCCACGTGATATTCGTCAAAACTTTTTCTCCTATAACTGCGCGAAAAACATGTATTCGTGCTTAATACAACGAAACAAGCTGTTTTAGACCGAGATGAGCTAAATCTGAACACATCGGTTTTACAAGTGTCTCTCTAATACGCGTCAAAAGTTTTTCTTCTATAACTGCGCGAAAAGCATGTATTCGTGCTTAAAACAACGAAACAAGGTGTTTTATACCAAAACGAGCTATATCTGAACACATCGGTTTTACACGTGTCCCTGTGACACGCGTCAAAACGTTTTCTCCTATAACTGCGCGAAAAGCACGTATTCTTGCTTAATACAGCGAAACAAGCTGTTTTAAACCGAAACGAGTTAAATCACAACACATCGGTTTTACAAGTGTCCACGTGATATTCGTCAAAACTTTTTCTCTTATAACAGCGCGAAAAGCATGTATTCGTGCTTAATGCAACGAAACAAGCTGTTTTAGACCGAGATGAGCTAAATCTGAACACATCGGTTTTACAAGTGTCTCTCTAATACGCGTCAAAAGTTTTTCTTCTATAACTGCGCGAAAAGCATGTATTCGTGGTTAATACAACGAAACAAGCTGTTTTAGACCGAAACGAGCTAAATCTGAACACATCGGTTTTACAAGTGTCCCTGTGACACGCGTCACAACTTTTTCTCTTATAACTGCCCGAAAAGCATGTATTCTTGCTTAATACAACGAAACAAGCTGTTTTAGACCGAAACGAGTTAAATCACATTACATCGGTTTTACAAGTGTTCCTCTGATACGCGTCAAAACTTTTTCTCTTATAACTGCGCGAAAAGCATGTATTCGTGCTTAGTCTAACGAAACAAGCTGTTTTAGACCGAAACGGGGTAAATCTGAACACATCGGTTTTACAAGTGTCCCTGTGATACGCGTCAAAACGTTTTCTCTTATAACTGCGCAAAAAGCATGTATTCTTGCTTAATACAGCGAAACAAGCTGTTTTAGACCGAAACGAGATAAATCACAACACATCGGTTTTACAAGTGTTCCTCTGATACGCGTCAAAACTTTTTTCTCTTATAACTGCGCGAAAAGCATGTATTCGTGCTTAGTTCAACGAAACAAGCTGTTTTAGACCGAAACGAGCTAAATCACAACACATCGGTTTTACAAGTGTTCTTCTGATAAGCGTCTAAACTTTTTCTCTTATAACTGCGCGAAAAGCATGTATTCTTGCTTAATACAGCGAAACAAGCTGTTTTAGACCGAAACGAGCTAAATCACAACACATCGGTTTTACAAGTGTTCCTCTGATACGCGTCAAAACTTTTTCTCTTATAACTGCGCGAAAAGCATGTATTCTTGCTTAATACAACGAAACAAGCTGTTTTAGACCGAAACGAGCTTAATCACAACACATCGGTTTTACAAGTGTCCCTGTGACACGCGTCAAAACTTTTTCTCTTATAACTGCGCGAAAAGCATGTATTCTTGCTTAATACAGCGAAACAAACTGTTTTAGACCGAAACGAGCTAAATCACAACACATCGGTTTTACAAGTGTCTCTCTAATACGCGTCAAAAGTTTTTCTTCTATAACTGCGCGAAAAGCATGTATTCGTGCTTAAAACAACGAAACAAGCTGTTTTATACCAAAACGAGCTAAATCACAACACATCGGTTTTACAAGTGTCCACGTGATATTCGTCAAAACATTTTCTCCTATAACTGCGCGAAAAGCATGTATTCGTGCTTAATGCAACGAAACAAGCTGTTTTAGACCGAGATGAGCTAAATCTGAACACATCGGTTTTACAAGTGTCTCTCTAACACGCGTCAAAAGTTTTTCTTCTATAACTGCGCGAAAAGCATGTATTCGTGCTTAATACAACGAAACAAGCTGTTTTAGACCGAAACGAGCTAAATCTGAACACATCGGTTTTACAAGTGTCCCTGTGACACGCGTCACAACTTTTTCTTTTATAACTGCCCGAAAAGCATGTATTCTTGCTTAATACAGCGAAACAAGCTGTTTTAAACCGAAACGAGTTAAATCACATTACATCGGTTTTACAAGTGTTCCTCTGATACGCGTCAAAACTTTTTCTCTTAAAACTGCGCGAAAAGCATGTATTCGTGCTTAGTCTAACGAAACAAGCTGTTTTAGACCGAAACGGGGTAAATCTGAACACATCGGTTTTACAAGTGTCCCTGTGACACGCCTTTAAAACGTTTTCTCTTATAACTGCGCGAAAAGCATGTATTCCTGCTTAATACAGCGAAACAAGCTTTTTTGGACCGAAACAAGCTAAATCACAACACATCGGGTTTACAAGTGTTCCTCTGATACGCGTCAAAACGTTTTCTCTTATAACTGCGCGAAAAGCATGTATTCTTGCTTAATACAACGAAACAAGCTGTTTTAGACCGAAACGAATTAAATCACAACACATCGGTTTTACAAGTGTTCCTCTGATACGCGTCAAAACTTTTTTCTTTTATAACTGCGCGAAAAGCATGTATTTGTGCTTAATACGACGAAACAAGCTGTTTTAGACCGAAACGAGCTAAATCTGAACACATCGGTTTTACAAGTGTCCCTGTGATACGCGTCAAAACTTTTTCTCTTATAACTGCGCGAAAAGCATGTATTCTTGCTTAATACAGCGAAACAAGCTGTTTTAGACCGAAACGAGCTAAATCACAACACATCGGTTTTACAAGTGTTCCTCTGATACGCGTCAAAACTTTTTTCTCATAACTGCGCGAAAAGCATGTATTCGTGCTTAGTTCAACGAAACAAGCTGTTTTAGACCGAAACGAGCTAAATCACAGCACATCGGTTTTACAAGTGTTCTTGTGATACGCGTCTAAACTTTTTCTCTTATAACTGCGCGAAAAGCATGTATTCTTGCTTAATACAACGAAACAAGCTGTTTTAGACCGAAACGAGCTAAATCACAACACATCGGATTTACAAGTGTCCCTGTGACACGCATCAAAACTTTTTCTCTTATAACTGCGCGAAAAGCACGTATTCTTGCTTAATACAGCGAAACAAGCTGTTTTAGACCGAAACGAGCTAAATCACAACACATCGGTTTTACAAGTGTCCACGTGATATTCGTCAAAACTTTTTCTCTTATAACAGCGCGAAAAGCATGTATTCGTGCTTAATGCAACGAAACAAGCTGTTTTAGACCGAGATGAGCTAAATCTGAACACATCGGTTTTACAAGTGTCTCTCTAATACGCTTCAAAAGTTTTTCTTCTATAACTGCGCGAAAAGCATGTATTCGTGGTTAATACAACGAAACAAGCTGTTTTAGACCGAAACGAGCTAAATCTGAACACATCGGTTTTACAAGTGTCCCTGTGACACGCGTCACAACTTTTTCTCTTATAACTGCCCGAAAAGCATGTATTCTTGCTTAATACAACGAAACAAGCTGTTTTAGACCGAAACGAGTTAAATCACATTACATCGGTTTTACAAGTGTTCCTCTGATACGCGTCAAAACTTTTTTCTCTTATAACTGCGCGAAAAGCATGTATTCGTGCTTAGTTCAACGAAACAAGCTGTTTTAGACCGAAACGAGCTAAATCACAACACATCGGTTTTACAAGTGTTCTTCTGATAAGCATCTAAACTTTTTCTCTTATAACTGCGCGAAAAGCATGTATTCTTGCTTAATACAGCGAAACAAGCTGTTTTAGACCGAAACGAGCTAAATCACAACACATCGGTTTTACAAGTGTTCCTCTGATACGCGTCAAAACTTTTTCTCTTATAACTGCGCGAAAAGCATGTATTCTTGCTTAATACAGCGAAACAAGCTGTTTTAGACCGAAACGAGCTAAATCACAACACATCGGTTTTACAAGTGTCTCTCTAATACGCGTCAAAAGTTTTTCTTTTATAACTGCGCGAAAAGCATGTATTCGTGCTTAAAACAACGAAACAAGCTGTTTTATACCAAAACGAGCTATATCTGAACACATCGGTTTTACACGTGTCCCTGTGACACGCGTCAAAACGTTTTCTTCTATAACTGCGCGAAAAGCACGTATTCTTGCTTAATACAGCGAAACAAGCTGTTTTAGACCGAAACGAGTTAAATCACAACACATCGGTTTTACAAGTGTTCCTCTGATACGCGTCAATACTTTTTTTCTCTTATAACTGCGCGAAAAGCATGTATTCTTGCTTAATACAACGAAACAAGCTGTTTTAGACCGAAACGAATTAAATCACAACACATCGGTTTTACAAGTGTTCCTCTGATACGCGTCAAAACTTTTTTCTCTTATAACTGCGCGAAAAGCATGTATTTGTGCTTAATACGACGAAACAAGCTGTTTTAGACCGAAACGAGCTAAATCTGAACACATCGGTTTTACAAGTGTCCCTGTGATACGCGTCAAAACTTTTTCTCTTATAACTGCGCGAAAAGCATGTATTCTTGCTTAATACAGCGAAACAAGCTGTTTTAGACCGAAACGAGCTAAATCACAACACATCGGTTTTACAAGTGTTCCTCTGATACGCGTCAAAACTTTTTTCTCATAACTGCGCGAAAAGCATGTATTCGTGCTTAGTTCAACGAAACAAGCTGTTTTAGACCGAAACGAGCTAAATCACAGCACATCGGTTTTACAAGTGTTCTTCTGATACGCGTCTAAACTTTTTCTCTTATAACTGCGCGAAAAGCATGTATTCTTACTTAATACAGCGAAACAAGCTGTTTTAGACCGAAACGAGCTAAATCCCAACACATCGGTTTTACAAGTGTTCCTCTGATACGCGTCAAAACTTTTTCTCTTATAACTGCGCGAAAAGCATGTATTCTTGCTTAATACAACGAAACAAGCTGTTTTAGACCGAAACGAGCTAAATCACAACACATCGGTTTTACAAGTGTCCCTGTGACACGCATCAAAACTTTTTCTCTTATAACTGCGCGAAAAGCACGTATTCTTGCTTAATACAGCGAAACAAGCTGTTTTAGACCGAAACGAGCTAAATCACAACACATCGGTTTTACAAGTGTTCCTCTGATACGCGTCAAAACTTTTTCTCTTATAACTGCGCGAAAAGCATGTATTCTTGCTTAATACAACGAAACAAGCTGTTTTAGACCGAAACGAGCTTAATCACAACACATCGGTTTTACAAGTGTCCCTGTGACACGCGTCAAAACTTTTTCTCTTATAACTGCGCGAAAAGCATGTATTCTTGCTTAATACAGCGAAACAAACTGTTTTAGACCGAAACGAGCTAAATCACAACACATCGGTTTTACAAGTGTCTCTCTAATACGCGTCAAAAGTTTTTCTTCTATAACTGCGCGAAAAGCATGTATTCGTGCTTAAAACAACGAAACAAGCTGTTTTATACCAAAACGAGCTAAATCACAACACATCGGTTTTACAAGTGTCCACGTGATATTCGTCAAAACATTTTCTCCTATAACTGCGCGAAAAGCATGTATTCGTGCTTAATGCAACGAAACAAGCTGTTTTAGACCGAGATGAGCTAAATCTGAACACATCGGTTTTACAAGTGTCTCTCTAACACGCGTCAAAAGTTTTTCTTCTATAACTGCGCGAAAAGCATGTATTCGTGCTTAATACAACGAAACAAGCTGTTTTAGACCGAAACGAGCTAAATCTGAACACATCGGTTTTACAAGTGTCCCTGTGACACGCGTCACAACTTTTTTTTTTTATAACTGCCCGAAAAGCATGTATTCTTGCTTAATACAGCGAAACAAGCTGTTTTAAACCGAAACGAGTTAAATCACATTACATCGGTTTTACAAGTGTTCCTCTGATACGCGTCAAAACTTTTTCTCTTAAAACTGCGCGAAAAGCATGTATTCGTGCTTAGTCTAACGAAACAAGCTGTTTTAGACCGAAACGGGGTAAATCTGAACACATCGGTTTTACAAGTGTCCCTGTGACACGCCTTTAAAACGTTTTCTCTTATAACTGCGCGAAAAGCATGTATTCCTGCTTAATACAGCGAAACAAGCTTTTTTGGACCGAAACAAGCTAAATCACAACACATCGGGTTTACAAGTGTTCCTCTGATACGCGTCAAAACGTTTTCTCTTATAACTGCGCGAAAAGCATGTATTCTTGCTTAATACAACGAAACAAGCTGTTTTAGACCGAAACGAATTAAATCACAACACATCGGTTTTACAAGTGTTCCTCTGATACGCGTCAAAACTTTTTTCTTTTATAACTGCGCGAAAAGCATGTATTTGTGCTTAATACGACGAAACAAGCTGTTTTAGACCGAAACGAGCTAAATCTGAACACATCGGTTTTACAAGTGTCCCTGTGATACGCGTCAAAACTTTTTCTCTTATAACTGCGCGAAAAGCATGTATTCTTGCTTAATACAGCGAAACAAGCTGTTTTAGACCGAAACGAGCTAAATCACAACACATCGGTTTTACAAGTGTTCCTCTGATACGCGTCAAAACTTTTTTCTCATAACTGCGCGAAAAGCATGTATTCGTGCTTAGTTCAACGAAACAAGCTGTTTTAGACCGAAACGAGCTAAATCACAGCACATCGGTTTTACAAGTGTTCTTGTGATACGCGTCTAAACTTTTTCTCTTATAACTGCGCGAAAAGCATGTATTCTTGCTTAATACAACGAAACAAGCTGTTTTAGACCGAAACGAGCTAAATCACAACACATCGGATTTACAAGTGTCCCTGTGACACGCATCAAAACTTTTTCTCTTATAACTGCGCGAAAAGCACGTATTCTTGCTTAATACAGCGAAACAAGCTGTTTTAGACCGAAACGAGCTAAATCACAACACATCGGTTTTACAAGTGTCCACGTGATATTCGTCAAAACTTTTTCTCTTATAACAGCGCGAAAAGCATGTATTCGTGCTTAATGCAACGAAACAAGCTGTTTTAGACCGAGATGAGCTAAATCTGAACACATCGGTTTTACAAGTGTCTCTCTAATACGCTTCAAAAGTTTTTCTTCTATAACTGCGCGAAAAGCATGTATTCGTGGTTAATACAACGAAACAAGCTGTTTTAGACCGAAACGAGCTAAATCTGAGCACATCGGTTTTACAAGTGTCCCTGTGACACGCGTCACAACTTTTTCTCTTATAACTGCCCGAAAAGCATGTATTCTTGCTTAATACAACGAAACAAGCTGTTTTAGACCGAAACGAGTTAAATCACATTACATCGGTTTTACAAGTGTTCCTCTGATACGCGTCAAAACTTTTTTCTCTTATAACTGCGCGAAAAGCATGTATTCGTGCTTAGTTCAACGAAACAAGCTGTTTTAGACCGAAACGAGCTAAATCACAACACATCGGTTTTACAAGTGTTCTTCTGATAAGCATCTAAACTTTTTCTCTTATAACTGCGCGAAAAGCATGTATTCTTGCTTAATACAGCGAAACAAGCTGTTTTAGACCGAAACGAGCTAAATCACAACACATCGGTTTTACAAGTGTTCCTCTGATACGCGTCAAAACTTTTTCTCTTATAACTGCGCGAAAAGCATGTATTCTTGCTTAATACAGCGAAACAAGCTGTTTTAGACCGAAACGAGCTAAATCACAACACATCGGTTTTACAAGTGTCTCTCTAATACGCGTCAAAAGTTTTTCTTTTATAACTGCGCGAAAAGCATGTATTCGTGCTTAAAACAACGAAACAAGCTGTTTTATACCAAAACGAGCTATATCTGAACACATCGGTTTTACACGTGTCCCTGTGACACGCGTCAAAACGTTTTCTTCTATAACTGCGCGAAAAGCACGTATTCTTGCTTAATACAGCGAAACAAGCTGTTTTAGACCGAAACGAGTTAAATCACAACACATCGGTTTTACAAGTGTTCCTCTGATACGCGTCAATACTTTTTTTCTCTTATAACTGCGCGAAAAGCATGTATTCTTGCTTAATACAACGAAACAAGCTGTTTTAGACCGAAACGAATTAAATCACAACACATCGGTTTTACAAGTGTTCCTCTGATACGCGTCAAAACTTTTTTCTCTTATAACTGCGCGAAAAGCATGTATTTGTGCTTAATACGACGAAACAAGCTGTTTTAGACCGAAACGAGCTAAATCTGAACACATCGGTTTTACAAGTGTCCCTGTGATACGCGTCAAAACTTTTTCTCTTATAACTGCGCGAAAAGCATGTATTCTTGCTTAATACAGCGAAACAAGCTGTTTTAGACCGAAACGAGCTAAATCACAACACATCGGTTTTACAAGTGTTCCTCTGATACGCGTCAAAACTTTTTTCTCATAACTGCGCGAAAAGCATGTATTCGTGCTTAGTTCAACGAAACAAGCTGTTTTAGACCGAAACGAGCTAAATCACAGCACATCGGTTTTACAAGTGTTCTTCTGATACGCGTCTAAACTTTTTCTCTTATAACTGCGCGAAAAGCATGTATTCTTGCTTAATACAGCGAAACAAGCTGTTTTAGACCGAAACGAGCTAAATCCCAACACATCGGTTTTACAAGTGTTCCTCTGATACGCGTCAAAACTTTTTCTCTTATAACTGCGCGAAAAGCATGTATTCTTGCTTAATACAACGAAACAAGCTGTTTTAGACCGAAACGAGCTAAATCACAACACATCGGTTTTACAAGTGTCCCTGTGACACGCATCAAAACTTTTTCTCTTATAACTGCGCGAAAAGCACGTATTCTTGCTTAATACAGCGAAACAAGCTGTTTTAGACCGAAACGAGCTAAATCACAACACATCGGTTTTACAAGTGTCCACGTGATATTCGTCAAAACTTTTTCTCTTATAACAGCGCGAAAAGCATGTATTCGTGCTTAATGCAACGAAACAAGCTGTTTTAGACCGAGATGAGCTAAATCTGAACACATCGGTTTTACAAGTGTCTCTCTAATACGCGTCAAAAGTTTTTCTTCTATAACTGCGTGAAAAGCATGTATTCGTGGTTAATACAACGAAACAAGCTGTTTTAGACCGAAACGAGCTAAATCTGAACACATCGGTTTTACAAGTGTCCTTGTGACACGCGTCACAACTTTTTCTCTTATAACTCCCCGAAAAGCATGTATTCTTGCTTAATACAACGAAACAAGCTGTTTTAGACCGAAACGAGTTAAATCACATTACATCGGTTTTACAAGTGTTCCTCTGATACGCGTCAAAACTTTTTTCTCTTATAACTGCGCGAAAAGCATGTATTCGTGCTTAGTTCAACGAAACAAGCTGTTTTAGACCGAAACGAGCTAAATCACAACACATCGGTTTTACAAGTGTTCTTCTGATAAGCATCTAAACTTTTTCTCTTATAACTGCGCGAAAAGCATGTATTCTTGCTTAATACAGCGAAACAAGCTGTTTTAGACCGAAACGAGCTAAATCACAACACATCGGTTTTACAAGTGTTCCTCTGATACGCGTCAAAACTTTTTCGCTTATAACTGCGCGAAAAGCATGTATTCTTGCTTAATACAACGAAACAAGCTGTTTTAGACCGAAACGAGCTTAATCACAACACATCGGTTTTACAAGTGTCCCAGTGACACGCGTCAAAACTTTTTCTCTTATAACTGCGCGAAAAGCATGTATTCTTGCTTAATACAGCGAAACAAGCTGTTTTAGACCGAAACGAGCTAAATCACAACACATCGGTTTTACAAGTGTCTCTCTAATACGCGTCAAAAGTTTTTCTTTTATAACTGCGCGAAAAGCATGTATTCGTGCTTAAAACAACGAAACAAGCTGTTTTATACCAAAACGAGCTATATCTGAACACATCGGTTTTACACGTGTCCCTGTGACACGCGTCAAAACGTTTTCTTCTATAACTGCGCGAAAAGCACGTATTCTTGCTTAATACAGCGAAACAAGCTGTTTTAGACCGAAACGAGTTAAATCACAACACATCGGTTTTACAAGTGTTCCTCTGATACGCGTCAATACTTTTTTTCTCTTATAACTGCGCGAAAAGCATGTATTCTTGCTTAATACAACGAAACAAGCTGTTTTAGACCGAAACGAATTAAATCACAACACATCGGTTTTACAAGTGTTCCTCTGATATGCGTCAAAACTTTTTTCTCTTATAACTGCGCGAAAAGCATGTATTTGTGCTTAATACGACGAAACAAGCTGTTTTAGACCGAAACGAGCTAAATCTGAACACATCGGTTTTACAAGTGTCCCTGTGATACGCGTCAAAACTTTTTCTCTTATAACTGCGCGAAAAGCATGTATTCTTGCTTAATACAGCGAAACAAGCTGTTTTAGACCGAAACGAGCTAAATCACAACACATCGGTTTTACAAGTGTTCCTCTGATACGCGTCAAAACTTTTTTCTCATAACTGCGCGAAAAGCATGTATTCGTGCTTAGTTCAACGAAACAAGCTGTTTTAGACCGAAACGAGCTAAATCACAGCACATCGGTTTTACAAGTGTTCTTCTGATACGCGTCTAAACTTTTTCTCTTATAACTGCGCGAAAAGCATGTATTCTTGCTTAATACAGCGAAACAAGCTGTTTCAGACCGAAACGAGCTAAATCCCTACACATCGGTTTTACAAGTGTTCCTCTGATACGCGTCAAAACTTTTTCTCTTATAACTGCGCGAAAAGCATGTATTCTTGCTTAATACAACGAAACAAGCTGTTTTAGACCGAAACGAGCTAAATCACAACACATCGGTTTTACAAGTGTCCCTGTGACACGCATCAAAACTTTTTCTCTTATAACTGCGCGAAAAGCACGTATTCTTGCTTAATACAGCGAAACAAGCTGTTTTAGTCCGAAACGAGCTAAATCACAACACATCGGTTTTACAAGTGTCCACGTGATATTCGTCAAAACTTTTTCTCTTATAACAGCGCGAAAAGCATGTATTCGTGCTTAATGCAACGAAACAAGCTGTTTTAGACCGAGATGAGCTAAATCTGAACACATCGGTTTTACAAGTGTCTCTCTAATACGCGTCAAAAGTTTTTCTTCTATAACTGCGCGAAAAGCATGTATTCTGGTTAATACAACGAAACAAGCTGTTTTAGACCGAAACGAGCTAAATCTGAACACATCGGTTTTACAAGTGTCCCTGTGACACGCGTCACAACTTTTTCTCTTATAACTGCCCGAAAAGCATGTATTCTTGCTTAATACAACGAAACAAGCTGTTTTAGACCGAAACGAGTTAAATCACATTACATCGGTTTTACAAGTGTTCCTCTGATACGCGTCAAAACTTTTTTCTCTTATAACTGCGCGAAAAGCATGTATTCGTGCTTAGTTCAACGAAACAAGCTGTTTTAGACCGAAACGAGCTAAATCACAACACATCGGTTTTACAAGTGTTCTTCTGATAAGCATCTAAACTTTTTCTCTTATAACTGCGCGAAAAGCATGTATTCTTGCTTAATACAGCGAAACAAGCTGTTTTAGACCGAAACGAGCTAAATCACAACACATCGGTTTTACAAGTGTTCCTCTGATACGCGTCAAAACTTTTTCTCTTATAACTGCGCGAAAAGCATGTATTCTTGCTTAATACAACGAAACAAGCTGTTTTAGACCGAAACGAGCTTAATCACAACACATCGGTTTTACAAGTGTCCCAGTGACACGCGTCAAAACTTTTTCTCTTATAACTGCGCGAAAAGCATGTATTCTTGCTTAATACAGCGAAACAAGCTGTTTTAGACCGAAACGAGCTAAATCACAACACATCGGTTTTACAAGTGTCTCTCTAATACGCGTCAAAAGTTTTTCTTCTATAACTGCGCTAAAAGCATGTATTCGTGCTTAAAACAACGAAACAAGCTGTTTTATACCAAAACGAGCTATATCTGAACACATCGGTTTTACACGTGTCCCTGTGACACGCGTCAAAACGTTTTCTTCTATAACTGCGCGAAAAGCACGTATTCTTGCTTAATACAGCGAAACAAGCTGTTTTAGACCGAAACGAGTTAAATCACAACACATCGGTTTTACAAGTGTTCCTCTGATACGCGTCAATACTTTTTTTCTCTTATAACTGCGCGAAAAGCATGTATTCCTGCTTAATACAACGAAACAAGCTGTTTTAAACCGAAACGAGTTAAATCACATTACATCGGTTTTACAAGTGTTCCTCTGATACGCGTGAAAACTTTTTCTCTTATAACTGCGCGAAAAGCATGTATTCTTGCTTAGTCTAACGAAACAAGCTGTTTTAGACCGAAACGGGGTAAATCTGAACACATCGGTTTTACAAGTGTCCCTGTGACACGCCTTTAAAACGTTTTCTCTTATAACTGCGCGAAAAGCATGTATTCCTGCTTAATACAGCGAAACAAGCTGTTTTAGACCGAAACGAGCTAAATCACAACACATCGGTTTTACAAGTGTTCCTCTGATACGCGTCAAAACTTTTTCTCTTATAACTGCGCGAAAAGCATGTATTCTTGCCTAATACAACGAAACAAGCTGTTTAAGACCGAAACGAGTTAAATCACAACACATCGGTTTTACAAGTGTTCCTCTGATACGCGTCTAAACTTTTTTTCTCTTATAACTGCGCGAAAAGCATGTATTTGTGCTTAATACAGCGAAACAAGCTGTTTTAGACCGAAACGAGCTAAATCACAACACATCGGTTTTACAAGTGTTCCTCTGATACGCGTCAAAACGTTTTTCTCTTATAACTGCGCGAAAAGCATGTATTCTTGCTTAATACAGCGAAACAAGCTGTTTTAGACCGAAACGAGCTAAATCACAACACATCGGTTTTACAAGTGTTCCTCTGATACGCGTCAAAACTTTTTCTCTTATAACTGCGCGAAAAGCATGTATTCTTGCTTAATACAACGAAACAAGCTGTTTTAGACCCAAACGAGCTAAATCACAACACATCGATTTTACAAGTGTCCCTGTGACACGCATCAAAACTTTTTCTCTTATAACTGCGCGAAAAGCACGTATTCTTGCTTAATACAGCGAAACAAGCTGTTTTAGACCGAAACGAGCTTAATCACAACACATCGGTTTTACAAGTGTCCACGTGATATTCAAAACTTTTTCTCTTATAACTGCGCGAAAAGCATGTATTCGTGCTTAATGCAACGAAACAAGCTGTTTTAGACCGAGATGAGCTAAATCTGAACACATCGGTTTTACAAGTGTCCCTGTGACACGCGTCACAACTTTTTCTCTTATAACTGCCCGAAAAGCATGTATTCTTGCTTAATACAGCGAAACAAGCTGTTTTAAACCGAAACGAGTTAAATCACATTA
This sequence comes from Amblyomma americanum, assembly GCF_052857255.1. Taxonomy (NCBI): domain Eukaryota; kingdom Metazoa; phylum Arthropoda; class Arachnida; order Ixodida; family Ixodidae; genus Amblyomma; species Amblyomma americanum. The sequence continues at coordinate 78,847 of NW_027526607.1, forward strand.
CATTGGTTTTACAAGTGTTCCTCTGATACGCGTCAAAACTTTTTCTCTTATAACTGCGCGAAAAGCATGTATTCGTGCTTAGTCTAAAGAAACAAGCTGTTTTAGACCGAAACGGGGTAAATCTGAACACATCGGTTTTACAAGTGTCCCTGTGACACGCCTTTAAAACGTTTTCTCTTATAACTGCGCGAAAAGCATGTATTCCTGCTTAATACAGCGAAACAAGCTGTTTTAGACCGAAACGAGCTAAATCACAACACATCGGTTTTACAAGTGTTCCTCTGATACGCGTCAAAACTTTTTCTCTTATAACTGCGCGAAAAGCATGTATTCTTGCTTAATACAACGAAACAAGCTGTTTTAGACCGAAACGAGTTAAATCACAACACATCGGTTTTACAAGTGTTCCTCTGATACGCGTCAAAACTTTTTTTCTCTTATAACTGCGCGAAAAGCATGTATTTGTGCTTAATACGACGAAACAAGCTGTTTTAGACCGCAACGAGCTAAATCTGAACACATCGGTTTTACAAGTGTCCCTGTGACATGCCTTTAAAACTTTTTCTCTTATAACTGCGCGAAAAGCATGTATTCCTGCTTAATACAGCTAAACAAGCTGTTTTAGACCGAAACGAGCTAAATCACAACACATCGGCTTTACAAGTGTTCCTCTGATACGCGTCAAAATGTTTTTCTCTTATAACTGCGCGAAAAGCATGTATTCGTGCTTAGTTCAACGAAACAAGCTGTTTTAGACCGAAACGAGCTAAATCACAACACATCGGTTTTACAAGTGTTCTTCTGATACGCGTCTAAACTTTTTCTCTTATAACTGCGCGAAAAGCATGTATTCTTGCTTAATACAGCGAAACAAGCTGTTTTAGACCGAAACGCGCTAAATCACAACACATCGGTTTTACAAGTGTTCCTCTGATACGCGTCAAAACTTTTTCTCTTATAACTGCGCGAAAAGCATGTATTCTTGCTTAATACAACGAAACAAGCTGTTTTAGACCGAAACGAGCTAAATCACAACACATCGGTTTTACAAGTGTCCCTGTGACACGCATCAAAACTTTTTCTCTTATAACTGCGCGAAAAGCACGTATTCTTGCTTAATACAGCGAAACAAGCTGTTTTAGACCGAAACGAGCTAAATCACAAGACATCGGTTTTACAAGTGTCCACGTGATATTCGTCAAAACTTTTTCTCTTATAACAGCGCGAAAAGCATGTATTCGTGCTTAATGCAACGAAACAAGCTGTTTTAGACCGAGATGAGCTAAATCTGAACACATCGGTTTTACAAGTGTCTCTCTAATACGCGTCAAAAGTTTTTCTTCTATAACTGCGCGAAAAGCATGTATTCGTGGTTAATACAACGAAACAAGCTGTTTTAGACCGAAACGAGCTAAATCTGAACACATCGGTTTTACAAGTGTCCCTGTGACACGCGTCACAACTTTTTCTCTTATAACTGCCCGAGAAGCATGTATTCTTGCTTAATACAGCGAAACAAGCTTTTTAAACCAAAACGAATTAAATCACAACACATCGGTTTTACAAGTGTTCCTCTGATACGCGTCAAAACTTTTTTTCTCTTATAACTGCGCGAAAAGCATTTATTCCTGCTTAATACAGCGAAACAAGCTGTTTTAGACCGAAACGAGCTAAATCACAACACATCGGTTTTACAAGTGTTCCTCTGATACGCGTCAAAACTTTTTTCTCTTATAACTGCGCGAAAAGCATGTATTCTTGCTTAATACAGCGAAACAAGCTGTTTTAGACCGAAACGAGCTAAATCACAACACATCGGTTTTACAAGTGTTCCTCTGATACGCGTCAAAACTTTTTCTCTTATAACTGCGCGAAAAGCATGTATTCTTGCTTAGTACAACGAAACAAGCTGTTTTAGACCCAAACGAGCTAAATCACAACACATCGGTTTTACAAGTGTCCCTGTGACACGCATCAAAACTTTTTCTCTTATAACTGCGCGAAAAGCACGTATTCTTGCTTAATACAGCGAAACAAGCTGTTTTAGACCGAAACGAGCTTAATCACAACACATCGGTTTTACAAGTGTCCACGTGATATTCAAAACTTTTTCTCTTATAACTGCGCGAAAAGCATGTATTCGTGCTTAATGTAACGAAACAAGCTGTTTTAGACCGAGATGAGCTAAATCTGAACACATCGGTTTTACAAGTGTCCCTGTGACACGCGTCACAACTTTTTCTCTTATAACTGCCCGAAAAGCATGTATTCTTGCTTAATACAGCGAAACAAGCTGTTTTAAACCGAAACGAGTTAAATCACATTACATTGGTTTTACAAGTGTTCCTCTGATACGCGTCAAAACTTTTTCTCTTATAACTGCGCGAAAAGCATGTATTCGTGCTTAGTCTAAAGAAACAAGCTGTTTTAGACCGAAACGGGGTAAATCTGAACACATCGGTTTTACAAGTGTCCCTGTGACACGCCTTTAAAACGTTTTCTCTTATAACTGCGCGAAAAGCATGTATTCCTGCTTAATACAGCGAAACAAGCTGTTTTAGACCGAAACGAGCTAAATCACAACACATCGGTTTTACAAGTGTTCCTCTGATACGCGTCAAAACTTTTTCTCTTATAACTGCGCGAAAAGCATGTATTCTTGCTTAATACAACGAAACAAGCTGTTTTAGACCGAAACGAGTTAAATCACAACACATCGGTTTTACAAGTGTTCCTCTGATACGCGTCAAAACTTTTTTTCTCTTATAACTGCGCGAAAAGCATGTATTTGTGCTTAATACGACGAAACAAGCTGTTTTAGACCGCAACGAGCTAAATCTGAACACATCGGTTTTACAAGTGTCCCTGTGACATGCCTTTAAAACTTTTTCTCTTATAACTGCGCGAAAAGCATGTATTCCTGCTTAATACAGCTAAACAAGCTGTTTTAGACCGAAACGAGCTAAATCACAACACATCGGCTTTACAAGTGTTCCTCTGATACGCGTCAAAATGTTTTTCTCTTATAACTGCGCGAAAAGCATGTATTCTTGCTTAATACAGCGAAACAAGCTGTTTTAGACCGAATCGAGATAAATCACAACACATCGGTTTTACAAGTGTTCCTCTGATACGCGTCAAAACTTTTTTCTCTTATAACTGCGCGAAAAGCATGTATTCGTGCTTAGTTCAACGAAACAAGCTGTTTTAGACCGAAACGAGCTAAATCACAACACATCGGTTTTACAAGTGTTCTTCTGATACGCGTCTAAACTTTTTCTTTTATAACTGCGCGAAAAGCATGTATTCTTGCTTAATACAGCGAAACAAGCTGTTTTAGACCGAAACGAGCTAAATCACAACACATCGGTTTTACAAGTGTCCACGTGATATTCGTCAAAACTTTTTCTTCTATAACTGCGCGAAAAACATGTATTCTTGCTTAATACAACGAAACAAGCTGTTTTAGACCGAGATGAGCTAAATCTGAACACATCGGTTTTACAAGTGTCTCTCTAATACGCGTCAAAAGTTTTTCTTCTATAACTGCGCGAAAAGCATGTATTCGTGCTTAAAACAACGAAACAAGCTGTTTTATACCAAAACGAGCTATATCTGAACACATCGGTTTTACACGTGTCCCTGTGACACGCGTCAAAACGTTTTCTCCTATAACTGCGCGAAAAGCACGTATTCTTGCTTAATACAGCGAAACAAGCTTTTTAAACCAAAACGAATTAAATCACAACACATCGGTTTTACAAGTGTTCCTCTGATACGCGTCAAAACTTTTTTTCTCTTATAACTGCGCGAAAAGCATGTATTCCTGCTTAATACAACGAAACAAGCTGTTTTAAACCGAAACGAGTTAAATCACATTACATCGGTTTTACAAGTGTTCCTCTGATACGCGTCAAAACTTTTTCTCTTATAACTGCGCGAAAAGCATGTATTCGTGCTTAGTCTAACGAAACAAGCTGTTTTAAACCGAAACGAGTTAAATCACATTACATCGGTTTTACAAGTGTTCCTCTGATACGCGTCAAAACTTTTTCTCTTATAACCGCGCGAAAAGCATGTATTCTTGCTTAATACAACGAAACAAGCTGTTTTAGACCGAAACGAGTTAAATCACAACACATCGGTTTTACAAGTGTTCCTCTGATAAGCGTCTAAACTTTTTTTCTCTTATAACTGCGCGAAAAGCATGTATTTGTGCTTAATACGACGAAACAAGCTGTTTTAGACCGAAACGAGCTAAATCTGAACACATCGGTTTTACAAGTGTCCCTGTGATACGCGTCAAAACTTTTTCTCTTATAACTGCGCGAAAAGCATGTATTCTTGCTTAATACAGCGAAACAAGCTGTTTTAGACCGAAACGAGTTAAATCACAACACATCGGTTTTACAAGTGTTCCTCTGATACGCGTCAAAACTTTTTTCTCTTATAACTGCGCGAAAAGCATGTATTCGTGCTTAGTTCAACGAAACAAGCTGTTTTAGACCGAAACGAGCTAAATCACAACACATCGGTTTTACAAGTGTTCTTCTGATACGCGTCTAAACTTTTTCTCTTATAACTGCGCGAAAAGCATGTATTCTTGCTTAATACAGCGAAACAAGCTGTTTTAGACCGAAACGAGCTAAATCACAACACATCGGTTTTACAAGTTTTCCTCTGATACGCGTCAAAACTTTTTCTCTTATAACTGCTTGAAAAGCATGTATTCGTGCTTAGTCTAATGAAACAAGTTGTTTTAAACCGAAACGAGTTAAATCACATTACATCGGTTTTACAAGTGTTCCTCTGATACGCGTCAAAACTTTTTCTCTTATAACTGCGCGAAAAGCATGTATTCTTGCTTAATACAACGAAACAAGCTGTTTTAGACCGAAACGAGTTAAATCACAACACATCGGTTTTACAAGTGTTCCTCTGATACGCGTTTAAACTTTTTTCTCTTATAACTGCGCGAAAAGCATGTATTTGTGCTTAATACGACGAAACAAGCTGTTTTAGACCGAAACGAGCTAAATCTGAACACATCGGTTTTACAAGTGTCCCTGTGATACGCGTCAAAACTTTTTCTCTTATAACTGCGCGAAAAGCACGTATTCTTGCTTAATACAGCGAAACAAGCTGTTTTAGACCGAAACGAGCTAAATCACAACACATCGGTTTTACAAGTGTTCCTCTGATACGCGTCAAAACTTTTTTCTCTTATAACTGCGCGAAAAGCATGTATTCGTGCTTAGTTCAACGAAACAAGCTGTTTTAGACCGAAACGAGCTAAATCACAACACATCGGTTTTACAAGTGTTCTTCTGATACGCGTCTAAACTTTTTCTCTTATAACTGCGCGAAAAGCATGTATTCTTGCTTAATACAGCGAAACAAGCTGTTTTAGACCGAAACGAGCTAAATCACAACACATCGGTTTTACAAGTGTTCCTCTGATACGCGTCAAAACTTTTTCTCTTATAACTGCGCGAAAAGCACGTATTCTTGCTTAATACAGCGAAACAAGCTGTTTTAGACCGAAACGAGCTTAATCACAACACATCGGCTTTACAAGTGTCCACGTGATATTCGTCAAAACTTTTTCTCTTATAACTGTGCGAAAAGCATGTATTCGTGCTTAATGCAACGAAACAAGCTGTTTTAGACCGAGATGAGCTAAATCTGAACACATCGGTTTTACAAGTGTCTCTCTAATACGCGTCAAAAGTTTTTCTTCTATAACTGCGCGAAAAGCATGTATTCGTGCTTAATACAACGAAACAAGCTGTTTTAGACCGAAACGAGCTAAATCACAACACATCGGTTTTACAAGTGTCCCTGTGACACGCATCAAAACTTTTTCTCTTATAACTGCGCGAAAAGCACGTATTCTTGCTTAATACAGCGAAACAAGCTGTTTTAGACCGAAACGAGCTAAATCACAAGACATCGGTTTTACAAGTGTCCACGTGATATTCGTCAAAACTTTTTCTCTTATAACAGCGCGAAATCATGTATTCGTGCTTAATGCAACGAAACAAGCTGTTTTAGACCGAGATGAGCTAAATCTGAACACATCGGTTTTACAAGTGTCTCTCTAATACGCGTCAAAAGTTTTTCTTCTATAACTGCGCGAAAAGCATGTATTCGTGGTTAATACAACGAAATAAGCTGTTTTAGACCGAAACGAGCTAAATCTGAACACATCGGTTTTACAAGTGTCCCTGTGACACGCGTCACAACTTTTTCTCTTATAACTGCCCAAAAAGCATGTATTCTTGCTTAATACAACGAAACAAGCTGTTTTAGACCGAAACGAGTTAAATCACATTACATCGTTTTTACAAGTGTTCCTCTGATACGCGTCAAAACGTTTTTCTCTTATAACTGCGCGAAAAGCATGTATTCTTGCTTAATACAACGAAACAAGCTGTTTTAGACCGAAACGAGCTAAATCACAACACATCGGTTTTACAAGTGTCCCTGTGACACGCATCAAAACTTTTTCTTTTATAACTGCGCGAAAAGCACGTATTCTTGCTTAATACAGCGAAACAAGCTGTTTTAGACCGAAACGAGCTAAATCACAAGACAACGGTTTTACAAGTGTCCACGTGATATTCGTCAAAACTTTTTCTCTTATAACAGCGCGAAAAGCATGTATTCGTGCTTAATGCAACGAAACAAGCTGTTTTAGACCGAGATGAGCTAAATCTGAACACATCGGTTTTTCAAGTGTCTCTCTAATACGCGTCAAAAGTTTTTCTTCTATAACTGCGCGAAAAGCATGTATTCGTGGTTAATACAACGAAACAAGCTGTTTTAGACCGAAACGAGCTAAATCTGAACACATCGGTTTTACAAGTGTCCCTGTGACACGCGTCACAACTTTTTCTCTTATAACTGCCCGAAAAGCATGTATTCTTGCTTAATACAACGAAACAAGCTGTTTTAGACCGAAACGAGTTAAATCACATTACATCGGTTTTACAAGTGTTCCTCTGATACGCGTCAAAACTTTTTCTCTTATAACTGCGCGAAAAGCATGTATTCGTGCTTAGTCTAACGAAACAAGCTGCTTTAGACCGAAACGGGGTAAATCTGAACACATCGGTTTTACAAGTGTCCCTGTGACACGCCTTTAAAACTTTTTCTTTTATAACTGCGCGAAAAGCATGTATTCTTGCTTAATACAGCGAAACAAGCTGTTTTAGACCGAAACGAGCTAAATCACAGCACATCGGTTTTACAAGTGTTCCTCTGATACGCGTCAAAACTTTTTCTCTTATAACTGCGCGAAAAGCATGTATTCTTGCTTAATACAACGAAACAAGCTGTTTTAGACCGAAACGAGCTTAATCACAACACATCGGTTTTACAAGTGTCCCTGTGACACGCGTCAAAACTTTTTCTCTTATAACTGCGCGAAAAGCATGTATTCTTGCTTAATACAGCGAAACAAGCTGTTTTAGACCGAAACGAGCTAAATCACAAACATCGGTTTTACAAGTGTCCACGTGATATTCGTCAAAACATTTTTCTTCTATAACTGCGCGAAAAACATGTATTCGTGCTTAATACAACGAAACAAGCTGTTTTAGACCGAGATGAGCTCAATCTGAACACATCGGTTTTACAAGTGTCTCTCTAATACGCGTCAAAAGTTTTCTTCTATAACTGCGCGAAAAGCATGTATTCGTGCTTAAAACAACGAAACAAACTGTTTTATACCAAAACGAGCTATATCTGAACACATCGGTTTTACACGTGTCCCTGTGACACGCGTCAAAACGTTTTCTCCTATAACTGCGCGAAAAGCACGTATTCTTGCTTAATACAGCGAAACAAGCTGTTTTAGACCGAAACGAGTTAAATCACAACACATCGGTTTTACAAGTGTTCCTCTGATACGCGTCAAAACTTTTTTTCTCTTATAACTGCGCGAAAAGCATGTATTCCTGCTTAATACAACGAAACAAGCTGTTTTAAACCGAAACGAGTTAAATCACATTACATCGGTTTTACAAGTGTTCCTCTGATACGCGTCAAAACTTTTTCTCTTATAACTGCGCGAAAAGCATGTATTCTTGCTTAGTCTAACGAAACAAGCTGTTTTAGACCGAAACGGGGTAAATCTGAACACATCGGTTTTACAAGTGTCCCTGTGACACGCCTTTCAAACGTTTTCTCTTATAACTGCGCGAAAACATGTATTCCTGCTTAATACAGCGAAACAAGCTGTTTTAGACCGAAACGAGCTAAATCACAACACATCGGTTTTACAAGTGTTCCTCTGATACGCGTCAAAACTTTTTCTCTTATAACTGCGCGAAAAGCATGTATTCTTGCTTAATACAACGAAACAAGCTGTTTTAGACCGAAACGAGTTAAATCACAACACATCGGTTTTACAAGTGTTCCTCTGATACGCGTCTAAACTTTTTTTCTCTTATAACTGCGCGAAAAGCATGTATTTGTGCTTAATACGACGAAACAAGCTGTTTTAGACCGAAACGAGCTAAATCTGAACACATCGGTTTTACAAGTGTCCCTGTGATACGCGTCAAAACTTTTGCTCTTATAACTGCGCAAAAAGCACGTATTCTTGCTTAATACAGCGAAACAAGCTGTTTTAGACCGAAACGAGCTAAATCACAACACATCGGTTTTACAAGTGTTCCTCTGATACGCGTCAAAACTTTTTTCTCTTATAACTGCGCGAAAAGCATGTATTCGTGCTTAGTTCAACGAAACAAGCTGTTTTAGACCGAAACGAGCTAAATCACAACACATCGGTTTTACAAGTGTTCCTATGATACGCGTCTAAACTTTTTTTCTCTTATAACTGCGCGAAAAGCATGTATTTGTGCTTAATACGACGAAACAAGCTGTTTTAGACCGAAACGAGCTAAATCTGAACACATCGGTTTTACAAGTGTCCCTGTGACACGCGTCACAACTTTTTCTTTTATAACTGCCCGAAAAGCATGTATTCTTGCTTAATACAACGAAACAAGCTGTTTTAGACCGAAACGAGTTAAATCACATTACATCGGTTTTACAAGTGTTCCTCTGATACGCGTCAAAACTTTTTCTCTTATAACTGCGCGCGAAAAGCATGTATTCGTGCTTAGTCTAACGAACAAAGCTGTTTAAGACCGAAACGGGGTAAATCTGAACACATCGGTTTTACAAGTGTCCCTGTGACAAGCCTTTAAAACGTTTTCTCTTATAACTGCGCGAAAAGCATGTATTCTTGCTTAAAACAACGAAACAAGCTGTTTTATACCAAAACGAGCTATATCTGAACACATCGGTTTTACACGTGTCCCTGTGACACGCGTCACAACTTTTTCTCTTATAACTGCGCGAAAAAGCATGTATTCTTGCTTAATACAGCGAAACAAGCTGTTTTAAACCGAAAACGAGCTAAATCACAACACATCGGTTTTACAAGTGTTCCTCTGATACGCGTCAAAAACTTTTTTCTCTTATAACTGCGCGAAAAGCATGTATTCGTGCTTAATACAACGAATCAAGCTGTTTTAGACCGAAACGAGGTGTATCTGAACGCATCGGTTTTACAAGTATCCACGTGATACTCGTCAAAACTTTTTCTCTTATAACTGCGCGAAAAAGCATGTATTCTTGCTTAATACAGCAAAACAAGCTGTTTTAGACCGAAACGAGCTAAATCACAAAACATCGGTTTTACAAGTGTTCCTCTGATAATCCTCAAAACTTTTTCTCTAATAACTGCGCGAAAAGCATGTATTCTTGCTTAATACAACGAAACAAGCTGTTTTAGACCGAAACGAGCTTAATCACAACACATCGGTTTTACAAGTGTTCCTATGATACGCGTCTAAACTTTTTCTCTTATAACTGCGCGAAAAGCATGTATTCTTGCTTAATACAGCGAAACAAGTTGTTTTAGACCGAAACGAGCTAAATCACAACACATCCGTTTTACAAGTGTTCCTCTGATACGCGTCAAAACTTTTTCTCCTATAACTGCGCGAAAAGCATATATTCTTGCTTAATACAACGACACAAGCTGTTTTAGACCGAAACGAGCTAAATCACAACACAATCGGTTTTACAAGTGTTCCTATGATACGCGTCTAAACTTTTTTTCTCTTATAACTGCGCGAAAAAGCATGTATTTGTGCTTAATACGACGAAACAAGCTGTTTTAGACCGAAACGAGCTAAATCTGAACACATCGGTTTTACAAGTGTCCCCTGTGACACGCGTCACAACTTTTTCTTTTATAACTGCGCGAAAAGCATGTATTCTTGCTTAAAACAACGAAACAAGCTGTTTTTATACCAAAACGAGCTATATCTGAACACATCGGTTTTACACGTGTCCCTGTGACACGCGTCAAAACTTTTTCTCTTATAACTGCGCGGAAAAGCAACGTATTCTTGCTTAATACAGCGAAACAAGCTGTTTTAGACCGAAACGAGCTAAATCACAACACATCGGTTTTACAAGTGTTCCTCTGATACGCGTCTAAACTTTTTTTCTTATAACTGCGCGAAAAGCATGTATTCTTGCCTAATACAGCGAAACAAGCTGTTTTAGACCGAAACGTGCTAAATCACAACACATCGGTTTTACAAGTGTTCCTCTGATACGCGTCAAAACTTTTTCTCTTATAACTGCGCGGAAAAGCATATATTCTTGCTTAATACAACGACACAAGCTGTTTTAGACCGAAACGAGCTAAATCACAACACATCGGTTTTACTAGTGTCCCCGTGACACGCCTTTAAAACTTTTTCTCTTATAACTGCGCGAAAAGCATGTATTCTTGCTTAATACAGCGAAACAAGTTGTTTTAGACCGAAACGAGCTAAATCGCCAACACATCGGTTTTACAAGTGTCCACGTGATATTCGTCAAAACTTTTCTCTCTTATAACTGCGCGAAAACCATGTATTCGTGCTTAATACAACGAATCAAGCTGTTTTAGACCGAAACGAGCTGTATCTGAACGCATCAGTTTTACGTGATACTCCACGTGATACTCGTCAAAACGTTTCTCTTATAACTGCGCGAAAAGCATGTATTCTCTGCTTAATACAGCGAAAAGCATGTATTCTTGCTTAATACAGCGAAACAAGCTTTTTTAGACCGAAACGAGCTAAATCACAACACATCGGTTTTACAAGTGTTCCTCTGATACGCGTCAAAACGTTTTTCTCTTATAACTGCGCGAAAAGCATGTATTCGTGCTTAGTTCAACGAAACAAGTTGTTTTAGACCGAAACGAGCTAAATCCCAACACATCGGTTTTACAAGTGTTCCTCTGATACGCGTCAAAACTTTTTCTCTTATAACTGCGCGAAAAGCATGTATTCTTGCTTAATACAACGAAACAAGCTGTTTTAGACCGAAACGAGCTAAATCACAACACATCGGTTTTACAAGTGTTCCTCTGATACGCGTCAAAACTTTTTTTCTCTTATAACTGCGCGAAAAGCATGTATTTGTGCTTAATACGACGAAACAAGCTGTTTTAGACCGAAACGAGCTAAATGTGAACACATCGGTTTTACAAGTGTCCCTGTGATACGCGTCAAAAAATTTTCTCTTATAACTGCGCGAAAAGCATGTATTCTTGCTTAATACAGCGAAACAAGCTGTTTTAGACCGAAACGAGCTAAATCACAACACATCGGTTTTACAAGTGTTCCTCTGATACGCGTCAAAACGTTTTTCTCTTATAACTGCGCGAAAAGCATGTATTCGTGCTTAGTTCAACGAAACAAGTTGTTTTAGACCGAAACGAGCTAAATCCCAACACATCGGTTTTACAAGTGTTCCTCTGATACGCGTCAAAACTTTTTCTCTTATAACAGCGCGAAAAGCATGTATTCGTGCTTAATGCAACGAAACAAGCTGTTTTAGACCGAGATGAGCTAAATCTGAACACATCGGTTTTACAAGTGTCTCTCTAATACGCGTCAAAAGTTTTTCTTCTATAACTGCGCGAAAAGCATGTATTCGTGGTTAATACAACGAAACAAGCTGTTTTAGACCGAAACGAGCTAAATCTGAACACATCGGTTTTACAAGTGTCCCTGTGACACGCGTCAAAACTTTTTCTCTTGTAACTGCGCGAAAAGCACGTATTCTTGCTTAATACAGCGAAACAAGCTGTTTTAGACAGAAACGAGCTAAATCTGAACACATCGGTTTTACAAGTGTCCCTGTGACACGCGTCCAAACTTTTTCTCTTATAACTGCGCGAAAAGCATGTATTCTTGCTTAATACAGCGAAACAAGCTGTTTTAGACCGAAACAAGCTAAATCACAACACATCGGTTTTACAAGTGTTTTTCTGATACGCGTCAAAACTTTTTTCTCTTATAACTGCGCGAAAAGATTATATTCGTGCTTAGTTCAACGAAACAAGCTGTTTTAGACCGAAACGAGGTAAATCTGAACACATTGGTTTTACAAGTGTTCCTCTGATACGCCTCAAAACTTTTTCTCTGATAACTGCGCGAAAAGAATGTATTCTTGCTTAATACAACGAAACAAGCTGTTTTAGACCGAAACGAGCCAAATCACAACACATCGGTATTACAATTGTTCCACGTAATACTCGTCAAAACTTTTTCTCTAATAACTGCGCGAAAAGCATGTATTCTTGCTTAATACAGCGAAACAAGCTGTTTTAGACCGAAACGAGCTAAATCACAACACATCGGTTTTACAAGTGTTCCTCTGATACGCGTCAAAACTTTTTCTCTTATAACTGCGCGAAAAGCATGTATTCTTGATTAATACAACGAAACAAGCTGTTTTAGACCGAAACGAGCTAAATCACAACACATCGGTTTTACTAGTGTTCCTCTGATACGCGTCTAAACTTTTTCTCATAACTGCGCGAAAAGCATGTATTCGTGCTTAATACAACGAAACAAGCTGTTTTACACCAAAACGAGCTAGATCTGAACACATCGGTTTTACAAGTGTCAGTGTGACACGCGTCAAAACTTTTTTTCTTATAACTACGCGAAAATCACGTATTCTTGCTTAATACAACGAAACAAGCTGTTTTAGACCGAAACGAGCTAAATCACAACACATCGGTTTTACAAGTGTTCCTCTGATACGCGTCAAAACTTTTTGTCTTATAACTGCGCGAAAAGCATGTATTCTTGCTTAATACAAAGAAACAAGCTGTTTTAGACCTAAACGAGCTAAATCACAACACATCGGTTTTACAAGTGTCCCTGTGACACGCGTCAAAACTTTTTCTCTTATAACTGCGCGAAAAGCATGTATTCTTGCTTAATACAGCGAAACAAGCTGTTTTAGACCAAAACGAGTTAAATCACAACACATCGGTTTTACAAGTGTTCCTCTGATACGCGTCAAAACTTTTTCTCTTATAACTGCGCGAAAAGCATGTATTCTTGCTTAATACAACGAAACAAGCTGTTTTAGACCGAAACGAGGTAAATCTGAGCACATCGGTTTCACAAGTGTCCCTGTGACACGCGTCAAAACTATTTCTCTTATAACTGCGCGAAAAGCATGTATTCTTGATTAATACAACGAAACAAGCTGTTTTAGACCGAAACGAGCTAAATCACAACACATCGGTTTTACTAGTGTTCCTCTGATACGCGTCTAAACTTTTTCTCATAACTGCGCGAAAAGCATGTATTCGTGCTTAATACAACGAAAGAAGCTGTTTTACACCAAAACGAGCTAGATCTGAACACATCGGTTTTACAAGTGTCAGTGTGACACGCGTCAAATCTTTTTTTCTTATAACTACGCGAAAATCACGTATTCTTGCTTAATACAGCGAAACAAGCTGTTTTAGACCAAAACGAGCTAAATCACAACACATCGGTTTTACAAGTGTTCCTCTGATACGCGTCAAAACTTTTTCTCTTATAACTGCGCGAAAAGCATGTATTCTTGCTTAATACAACGAAACAAGTTGTTTTAGACCGAAACGAGCTAAATTTGAACACATCGGTTTTACAAGTGTCCCTGTGACACGCGTCAAAACTTTTTCTCTTATAACTGCGCGAAAAGCATGTATTCTTGCTTAATACAGCGAAACAAGTTGTTTTAGACCGAAACGAGCTAAATCACAACACATCGGTTTTACAAGTGTTCCTCTGATACGCGTCAAAACTTTTTCTCTTATAACTGCGCGAAAAGCATGTATTCTTGCTTAATACAAAGAAACAAGCTGTTTTAGACCGAAACGAGCTAAATCGCAACACATCGGTTTTACAAGTGTTCCTCTGATACGCGTCAAAACTTTTTTCTCTTATAACTGCGCGAAAAGCATGTATTCATGCTTAGTTCAACGAAACAAGCTGTTTTAGACCGAAACGAGGTAAATCTGAGCACATCTGTTTCACAAGTGTCCCTGTGACACGCGTCAAAACTTTTTGTCTTATAACTGCGCGAAAAGCATGTATTCTTGCTTACTACAGCGAAACAAGCTGTTTTAGACCGAAAGGAGCTAAATCACAACACATCGGTTTTACAAGTGTTCCTCTGATACGCTTCAAAACTTTTTTTCTTATAACTGCGCGAAAAGCATGTATTCTTGCTTAATACAGCGAAACAAGTTGTTTTAGACCGAAACGAGCTAAATCACAACACATCGGTTTTACAAGTGTTCCTCTGATACGCGTCTAATTTTTTTCTCTTATAACTGCGCGAAAAGCATGTATTCGTGCTTAATACAACGAAACAAGCTGTTTTACACCAAAACGAGCTAGATCTGAACACATCGGTTTTACAAGTGTCCCTGTGACACGCGTCAAAACTTTTTCTCTTGTAACTGCGCGAAAAGCACGTATTCTTGCTTAATACAACGAAACAAGCTGTTTTAGACCGAAACGAGGTAAATCTGAGCACATCGGTTTCACAAGTGTCCCTGTGACACGCGTCAAAACTATTTCTCTTATAACTGCGCGAAAAGCATGTATTCTTGATTAATACAACGAAACAAGCTGTTTTAGACCGAAACGAGCTAAATCACAACACATCGGTTTTACTAGTGTTCCTCTGATACGCGTCTAAACTTTTTCTCATAACTGCGCGAAAAGCATGTATTCGTGCTTAATACAACGAAACAAGCTGTTTTACACCAGAACGAGCTAGATCTGAACACATCGGTTTTACAAGTGTTACTCTGATACGCGTCAAAACTTTTTCTCCTTTAACTGCGCGAAAAGCATGTATTCGTGCTTAATACAGCGAAACAAGCTGTTTTAGACCGAAACGAGCTAAATCGCAACACATCGGTTTTACAAGTGTTCCTCTGATACGCGTCAAAACTTTTTTCTCTTATAACTGCGCGAAAAGCATGTATTCGTGCTTAGTTCAACGAAACAAGCTGTTTTAGACCGAAACGAGGTAAATCTGAGCACATCGATTTCACAAGTGTCCCTGTGACACGCGTCAAAACTTTTTCTCTTATAACTGCGCGAAAATCACGTATTCTTGCTTAATACAGCGAAACAAGCTGTTTTAGACCGAAACGAGCTAAATCACAACACATCGGTTTTACAAGTGTCCCTGTGACACGCGTCAAAACTTTTTCTCTTATAACTGCGCGAAAAGCATGTATTCTTGCTTAATACAGCGAAACAAGCTGTTTTAGACCGAAACGAGCTAAATAACAACACATCGGTTTTAGAAGTGTTATTCTGATACGCGTCAAAACTTTTTCTCTTATAACTGCGCGAAAAGCATGTATTCTTGCTTAATACAACGAAACAAGCTGTTTTAGACCGAAACGAGCTAAGTCACAACACATCGGTTTTACAAGTGTCCCTGTGACACGCGTCAAAACTTTTTCTCTTATAACTGCGCGAAAAGCATGTATTCTTGCTTAATACAACGAAACAAGCTGTTTTAGACCGAAACGAGCTAAATCGCAACACATCGGTTTTACAAGTGTTCCTCTGACACGTCAAAACTTTTTTCTCTTATAACTGCGCGAAAAGCATGTATTCGTGCTTAATACAACGAAACAAGTTGTTTTAGACCGAAACGAGCTAAATTTGAACACATCGGTTTTACAAGTGTCCCTGTGACACGCGTCAAAACTTTTTCTCTTATAACTGCGCGAAAAGCATGTATTCTTGCTTAATACAGCGAAACAAGTTGTTTTAGACCGAAACGAGGTCAATCACAACACATCGGTTTTACAAGTGTTCCTCTGATACGCGTCAAACCTTTTTCTCTTATAACTGCGCGAAAAGCATGTATTCTTGCTTAATACAAAGAAACAAGCTGTTTTAGACCGAAACGAGCTAAATCGCAACACATCGGTTTTAAAAGTGTTCCTCTGATACGCGTCAAAACTTTTTTCTCTTATAACTGCGCGAAAAGCATGTATTCGTGCTTAGTTCAACGAAACAAGCTGGTTTAGACCGAAACGAGGTAAATCTGAGCACATCTGTTTCACAAGTGTCCCTGTGACACGCGTCAAAACTTTTTGTCTTATAACTGCGCGAAAAGCATGTATTCTTGCTTACTACAGCGAAACAAGCTGTTTTAGACCTAAACGAGCTAAATCACAACACATCGGTTTTACAAGTGTTCCTCTGTTACGCGTCAAAACTTTTTTTCTTATAACTGCGCGAAAAGCATGTATTCATGCTTAGTTCAACGAAACAAGCTGTTTTAGACCGAAACGAGGTAAATCTGAGCACATCTGTTTCACAAGTGTCCCTGTGACACGCGTCAAAACTTTTTGTCTTATAACTGCGCGAAAAGCATGTATTCTTGCTTACTACAGCGAAACAAGCTGTTTTAGACCGAAAGGAGCTAAATCACAACACATCGGTTTTACAAGTGTTCCTCTGATACGCTTCAAAACTTTTTTTCTTATAACTGCGCGAAAAGCATGTATTCTTGCTTAATACAGCGAAACAAGTTGTTTTAGACCGAAACGAGCTAAATCACAACACATCGGTTTTACAAGTGTTCCTCTGATACGCGTCTAATTTTTTTCTCTTATAACTGCGCGAAAAGCATGTATTCGTGCTTAATACAACGAAACAAGCTGTTTTACACCAAAACGAGCTAGATCTGAACACATCGGTTTTACAAGTGTCCCTGTGACACGCGTCAAAACTTTTTCTCTTGTAACTGCGCGAAAAGCACGTATTCTTGCTTAATACAGCGAAACAAGCTGTTTTAGACCGAAACGAGCTAAATCTGAACACATCGGTTTTACAAGTGTCCCTGTGACGCGCGTCAAAACTTTTTCTCTTATACCTGCGCGAAAAGCATGTATTCGTGCTTAATACAGCGAAACATGCTGTTTTAGACCGAAACGAGCTAAATCTGAACACATCGGTTTTACTAGTGTCCCTGTGACAAGCGTCACAACCTTTTCTCTTATAACTGCGCAAAAGGCATGTATTCTTGCTTAATACAGCGAAACAAGCTGTTTTAGACCGAAACGAGTTAAATCACAACACATCGGTTTTACAAGTGTTACTCTGATACGCGTCAAAACTTTTTCTCCTTTAACTGCGCGAAAAGCATGTATTCGTGCTTAATACAGCGAAACAAGCTGTTTTAGACCGAAACGAGCTAAATCGCAACACATCGGTTTTACAAGTGTTCCTCTGATACGCGTCAAAACTTTTTTCTCCTATAACTGCGCGAAAAGCATGTATTCGTGCTTAGTTCAACGAAACAAGCTGTTTTAGACCGAAACGAGGTAAATCTGAGCACATCGATTTCACAAGTGTCCCTGTGACACGCGTCAAAACTTTTTCTCTTATAACTGCGCGAAAATCACGTATTCTTGCTTAATACAGCGAAACAAGCTGTTTTAGACCGAAACGAGCTAAATCACAACACATCGGTTTTACAAGTGTCCCTGTGACACGCGTCAAAACTTTTTCTCTTATAACTGCGCGAAAAGCATGTATTCTTGCTTAATACAGCGAAACAAGCTGTTTTAGACCGAAACGAGCTAAATAACAACACATCGGTTTTAGAAGTGTTATTCTGATACGCGTCAAAACTTTTTCTCTTATAACTGCGCGAAAAGCATGTATTCTTGCTTAATACAACGAAACAAGCTGTTTTAGACCGAAACGAGCTAAATCACAACACATCGGTTTTACAAGTGTCCCTGTGACACGCGTCAAAACTTTTTCTCTTATAACTGCGCGAAAAGCATGTATTCTTGCTTAATACAACGAAACAAGCTGTTTTAGACCGAAACGAGCTAAATCGCAACACATCGGTTTTACAAGTGTTCCTCTGACACGTCAAAACTTTTTTCTCTTATAACTGCGCGAAAAGCATGTATTCGTGCTTAATACAACGAAACAAGTTGTTTTAGACCGAAACGAGCTAAATTTGAACACATCGGTTTTACAAGTGTCCCTGTGACACGCGTCAAAACTTTTTCTCTTATAACTGCGCGAAAAGCATGTATTCTTGCTTAATACAGCGAAACAAGTTGTTTTAGACCGAAACGAGGTCAATCACAACACATCGGTTTTACAAGTGTTCCTCTGATACGCGTCAAACCTTTTTCTCTTATAACTGCGCGAAAAGCATGTATTCTTGCTTAATACAAAGAAACAAGCTGTTTTAGACCGAAACGAGCTAAATCGCAACACATCGGTTTTACAAGTGTTCCTCTGATACGCGTCAAAACTTTTTTCTCTTATAACTGCGCGAAAAGCATGTATTCGTGCTTAGTTCAACGAAACAAGCTGGTTTAGACCGAAACGAGGTAAATCTGAGCACATCTGTTTCACAAGTGTCCCTGTGACACGCGTCAAAACTTTTTGTCTTATAACTGCGCGAAAAGCATGTATTCTTGCTTACTACAGCGAAACAAGCTGTTTTAGACCTAAACGAGCTAAATCACAACACATCGGTTTTACAAGTGTTCCTCTGATACGCGTCAAAACTTTTTTTCTTATAACTGCGCGAAAAGCATGTATTCTTGCTTAATACAACGAAACAAGCTGTTTTAGACCGAAACGAGCTAAATCACAACACATCGGTTTTACAAGTGTCCCTGTGACACGCGTCTAATCTTTTTCTCTTATAACTGCGCGAAAAGCATGTATTCGTGCTTAATACAACGAAACAAGCTGTTTTACACCAAAACGAGCTAGATCTGAACACATCGGTTTTACAAGTGTCCCTGTGACACGCGTCAAAACTTTTTCTCTTGTAACTGGGCGAAAAGCACGTATTCTTGCTTAATACAGCGAAACAAGCTGTTTTAGACCGAAACGAGCTAAATCTGAACACATCGGTTTTACAAGTGTTCCTCTGATACGCGTCTAATCTTTTTTCTCTTATAACTGCGCGAAAAGCATGTATTCGTGCTTAATACAACGAAACAAGCTGTTTTACACCAAAACGAGCTAGATCTGAACACATCGGTTTTACAAGTGTCCCTGTGACACGCTTCAAAACTTTTTCTCTTATACCTGCGCGAAAAGCATGTATTCGTGCTTAATACAGCGAAACATGCTGTTTTAGACCGAAACGAGCTAAATCTGAACACATCGGTTTTACTAGTGCCCCTGTGACACGCCTCACAACCTTTTCTCTTATAACTGCGCAAAAAGCATGTATTCTTGCTTAATACAGCGAAACAAGCTGTTTTAGACCGAAACGAGTTAAATCACAACACATCGGTTTTACAAGTGTTCCTCTGATACGCGTCAAAACTTTTCTCCTATAACTGCGCGAAAAGCATGTATTCGTGCTTAATACAGCGAAACAAGCTGTTTTAGACCGAAACGAGCTAAATCGCAACACATCGGTTTTACAAGTGTTCCTCTGATACGCGTCAAAACTTTTTTCTCATAACTGCGCGAAAAGCATGTATTCGTGCTTAATACAACGAAACAAGCTGTTTTACACCAAAACGAGCTAGATCTGAACACATCGGTTTTACAAGTGTCAGTGTGACACGCGTCAAAACTTTTTTTCTTATAACTACGCGAAAATCACGTATTCTTGCTTAATACAGCGAAACAAGCTGTTTTAGACCAAAACGAGCTAAATCACAACACATCGGTTTTACAAGTCTTCCTCTGATACGCGTCAAAACGTTTCTCCTATAACTGCGCGAAAAGCATGTATTCGTGCTTAATACAACGAAACAAGTTGTTTTAGACCGAAACGAGCTAAATCGCAACACATCGGTTTTACAAGTGTTCCTCAAGATACGCGTCAAAACTTTTTTCTCATAACTGCGCGAAAAGCATGTATTCGTGCTTAATACAACGAAACAAGCTGTTTTACACCAAAACGAGCTAGATCTGAACACATCGGTTTTACAAGTGTCAGTGTGACACGCGTCAAAACTTTTTTTCTTATACTTACGCGAAAATCACGTATTCTTGCTTAATACAGCGAAACAAGCTGTTTTAGACCAAAACGAGCTAAATCACAACACATCGGTTTTACAAGTCTTCCTCTGATACGCGTCAAAACTTTTTTCTCCTATAACTGCGCGAAAAGCATGTATTCGTGCTTAATACAACGAAACAAGTTGTTTTAGACCGAAACGAGCTAAATTTGAACACATCGGTTTTACAAGTGTCCCTGTGACACGCGTCAAAACTTTTTCTCTTATAACTGCGCGAAAAGCATGTATTCTTGCTTAATACAGCGAAACAAGCTGTTTTAGACCGAAACGAGCTAAATCACAACACATCAGTTTTACAAGTGTTCCTCTGATACGCGTCAAAACTTTTTGTCTTATAACTGCGCGAAAAGCATGTATTCTTGCTTAATAGAAAGAAACAAGCTGTTTTAGACCGAAACGAGCTAAATCACAACACATCGGTTTTACAAGTGTCCCTGTGACACGCGTCAAAACTTTCTCTCTTATAAATGTGCGAAAAGCATGTATTCTTGCTTAATACAGCGGAACAAGCTGTTTTAGACCGAAACGAGCTAAATCGCAACACATCGGTTTTACAAGTGTTCCTCTGATACGCGTCAAAACTTTTTTCTCTTATTACTGCGCGAAAAGCATGTATTCGTGCTTAGTTCAACGAAACAAGCTGTTTGAGACCGAAACGAGGTAAATCTGAGCACATCTGTTTCACAAGTGTCCCTGTGACACGCGTCAAAACTTTTTGTCTTATAACTGCGCGAAAAGCATGTATTCTTGCTTACTACAGCGAAACAAGCTGTTTTAGACCGAAACGAGCTAAATCACAACACATCGGTTTTACAAGTGTTCCTCTGATACGCGTCAAAACTCTTTTTCTTATAACTGCGCGAAAAGCATGTATTCTTGCTTAATACAACGAAACAAGCTGTTTTAGACCGAAACGAGCTAAATCACAACACATCGGTTTTACAAGTGTTCCTCTGATACGCGTCTAAACTTTTTCTCTTATAACTGCGCGAAAAGCATGTATTCGTGCTTAATACAACGAAACAAGTTTTACACCAAAACGAGCTAGATCTGAACACATCGGTTTTACAAGTGTCCCTGTGACACGCGTCCAAACTTTTTCTCTTGTAACTGCGCGAAAAGCACGTATTCTTGCTTAATACAGCGAAACAAGCTGTTTTAGACAGAAACGAGCTAAATCTGAACACATCGGTTTTACAAGTGTTCCTCTGATACGCGTCAAAACTTTTTCTCTTATAACTGCGCGAAAAGCATGTATTCTTGCTTAATACAACGAAACAAGCTGTTTTAGACCGAAACGAGCTAAATCACAACACATCGGTTTTACAAGTGTTCCTCTGATACGCGTCAAAACTTTTTGTCTTATAACTGCGCGAAAAGCATGTATTCTTGCTTAATACAACGAAACAAGCTGTTTTAGACCGAAACGAGCTAAATCACAACACATCGGTTTTACTAGTGTTCCTCTGATACGCGTCTAAACTTTTTCTCATAACTGCGCGAAAAGCATGTATTCGTGCTTAATACAACGAAACAAGCTGTTTTACACCAAAACGAGCTAGATCTGAACACATCGGTTTTACAAGTGTCAGTGTGACACGCGTCAAAACTTTTTTTCTTATAACTACGCGAAAATCACGTATTCTTGCTTAATACAACGAAACAAGCTGTTTTAGACCGAAACGAGCTAAATCACAACACATCGGTTTTACAAGTGTTCCTCTGATACGCGTCAAAACTTTTTGTCTTATAACTGCGCGAAAAGCATGTATTCTTGCTTAATACAAAGAAACAAGCTGTTTTAGACCTAAACGAGCTAAATCACAACACATCGGTTTTACAAGTGTCCCTGTGACACGCGTCAAAACTTTTTCACTTATAACGGCGCGAAAAGCATGTATTCTTGCTTAATACAGCGAAATAAGCTGTTTTAGACCAAAACGAGTTAAATCACAACACATCGGTTTTACAGGTGTTCCTCTGATACGCGTCAAAACTTTTTCTCTTATAACTGCGCGAAAAGCATGTATTCTTGCTTAATACAACGAAACAAGCTGTTTTAGACCGAAACGAGGTAAATCTGAGCACATCGGTTTCACAAGTGTCCCTGTGACACGCGTCAAAACTATTTCTCTTATAACTGCGCGAAAAGCATGTATTCTTGATTAATGCAACGAAACAAGCTGTTTTAGACCGAAACGAGCTAAATCACAACACATCGGTTTTACTAGTGTTCCTCTGATACGCGTCTAAACTTTTTCTCATAACTGCGCGAAAAGCATGTATTCGTGCTTAATACAGCGAAACATGCTGTTTTAGACCGAAACGAGCTAAATCACAACACATCGGTTTTACAAGTGTCCCTGTGACACGCGTCAAAACTTTTTCTCTTATAACTGCGCGAAAAGCATGTATTCTTGCTTAATACAACGAAACAAGCTGTTTTAGACCGAAACGAGCTAAATCACAACACATTGGTTTTACAAGTGTCCCTGTGACACGCGTCAAAACTTTTTCTCTTATAACTGTGCGAAAAGCATGTATTCTTGCTTAATACAACGAAACAAGCTGTTTTAGACCGAAACGAGCTAAAATCGCAACACATCGGTTTTACAAGTGTTCCTCTGACACACGTCAAAACTTTTTTCTCTTATAACTGCGCGAAAAGCATGTATTCTTGCTTAATACAACGAAACAAGTTGTTTTAGACCGAAACGAGCTAAATTTGAACACATCGGTTTTACAAGTGTCCCTGTGACACGCGTCAAAACTTTTTCTCTTATAACTGCGCGAAAAGCATGTATTCTTGCCTAATACAGCGAAACAAGTTGTTTTAGACCGAAACGAGCTAAATCACAACACATCGGTTTTACAAGTGTTCCTCTGATAAGCGTCAAACCTTTTTCTCTTATAACTGCGCGAAAAGCATGTATTCTTGCTTAATACAAAGAAACAAGCTGTTTTAGACCGAAACGAGCTAAATCGCAACACATCGGTTTTACAAGTGTTCCTCTGATACGCGTCAAAACTTTTTTCTCTTATAACTGCGCGAAAAGCATGTATTCGTGCTTAGTTCAACGAAACAAGCTGGTTTAGACCGAAACGAGGTAAATCTGAGCACATCTGTTTCACAAGTGTCCCTGTGACACGCGTCAAAACTTTTTGTCTTATAACTGCGCGAAAAGCATGTATTCTTGCTTACTACAGCGAAACAAGTTGTTTTAGACCGAAACGAGCTAAATCACAACACATCGGTTTTACAAGTGTTCCTCTGATACGCGTCAAACCTTTTTCTCTTATAACTGCGCGAAAAGCATGTATTCTTGCTTAATACAAAGAAAACAAGCTGTTTTAGACCGAAACGAGCTAAATCGCAACACATCGGTTTTACAAGTGTTCCTCTGATACGCGTCAAAACTTTTTTCTCTTATAACTGCGCGAAAAAGCATGTATTCGTGCTTAGTTCAACGAAACAAGCTGGTTTAGACCGAAACGAGGTAAATCTGAGCACATCTGTTTCACAAGTGTCCCTGTGACACGCGTCAAAACTTTGTCTTATAACTGCGCGAAAAGCATGTATTCTTTGCTTACTACAGCGAAACAAGCTGTTTTAGACCTAAACGAGCTAAATCACAACACATCGGTTTTACAAGTGTTCCTCTGATACGCGTCAAAACTTTTTTTCTTATAACTGCGCGAAAAGCATGTATTCTTGCTTAATACAACGAAACAAGCTGTTTTAGACGAAACGAGCTAAATCACAACACATCGGTTTTACAAGTGTCCCTGTGACACGCGTCTAATCTTTTTCTCTTATAACTGCGCGAAAAGCATGTATTCGTGCTTAATACAACGAAACAAGCTGTTTTACACCAAAACGAGCTAGATCTGAACACATTGGTTTTACAAGTGTCCCTGTGACACGCGTCAAAACTTTTTCTCTTGTAACTGGGCGAAAAGCACGTATTCTTGCTTAATACAGCGAAACAAGCTGTTTTAGACCGAAACGAGCTAAATCTGAACACATCGGTTTTACAAGTGTTCCTCTGATACGCGTCTAATCTTTTTCTCTTATAACTGCGCGAAAAGCATGTATTCGTGCTTAATACAACGAAACAAGCTGTTTTACACACAAAACGAGCTAGATCTGAACACATCGGTTTTACAAGTGTCCCTGTGACACGCGTCAAAACTTTTTCTCTTGTAACTGCGCGAAAATCACGTATTCTTGCTTAATACAGCGAAACAAGCTGTTTTAGACCGAAACGAGCTAAATCTGAACACATCGGTTTTACAAGTGTCCCTGTGACACGCTTCAAAACTTTTTCTCTTATACCTGCGCGAAAAGCATGTATTCGTGCTTAATACAAGCGAAACATGCTGTTTTAGACCGAAACGAGCTAAATCTGAACACATCGGTTTTACTAGTGTCCCTGTGACACGCGTCACAACCTTTTCTCTTATAACTGCGCAAAAAGCATGTATTCTTGCTTAATACAGCGAAACAAGCTGTTTTAGACCGAAACGAGTTAAATCACAACACATCGGTTTTACAAGTGTTCCTCTGATACGCGTCAAAACTTTTCTCCTATAACTGCGCGAAAAGCATGTATTCGTGCTTAATACAGCGAAACAAGCTGTTTTAGACCGAAACGAGCTAAATCGCAACACATCGGTTTTACAAGTGTTCCTCTGATACGCGTCAAAACTTTTTTCTCATAACTGCGCGAAAAGCATGTATTCGTGCTTAATACAACGAAACAAGCTGTTTATACACCAAAACGAGCTAGATCTGAACACATCGGTTTTACAAGTGTCAGTGTGACACGCGTCAAAACTTTTTTTTCTTATAACTACGCGAAAATCACGTATTCTTGCTTAATACAGCGAAACAAGCTGTTTTAGACCAAAACGAGCTAAATCACAACACAATCGGTTTTACAAGTCTTCCTCTGATACGCGTCAAAACTTTTCTCCTATAACTGCGCGAAAAGCATGTATTCGTGCTTAATACAACGAAACAAGTTGTTTTAGACCGAAACGAGCTAAATCGCAACACATCGGTTTTTACAAGTGTTCCTCTGATACGCGTCAAAACTTTTTCTCATAACTGCGCGAAAAGCATGTATTCGTGCTCAATACAACGAAACAAAGCTGTTTTACACCAAAACGAGCTAGATCTGAACACATCGGTTTTACAAGTGTCAGTGTGACACGCGTCAAAACTTTTTTTCTTATAACTACGCGAAAATCACGTATTCTTGCTTAATACAGCGAAACAAGCTGTTTTAGACCAAAACGAGCTAAATCACAACACATCGGTTTTACAAGTCTTCCTCTGATACGCGTCAAAACTTTTTTCTCTTATAACTGCGCGAAAAGCATGTATTCGTGCTTAATACAACGAAACAAGTTGTTTTAGACCGAAACGAGCTAAATTTGAACACATCGGTTTTACAAGTGTCCCTGTGACACGCGTCAAAACTTTTTCTCTTATAACTGCGCGAAAAGCATGTATTCTTGCTTAATACAGCGAAACAAGCTGTTTTAGACCGAAACGAGCTAAATCACAACACATCGGTTTTACAAGTGTTCCTCTGATACGCGTCAAAACTTTTTGTCTTATAACTGCGCGAAAAGCATGTATTCTTGCTTAATACAAAGAAACAAGCTGTTTTAGACCGAAACGAGCTAAATCACAACACATCGGTTTTACAAGTGTCCCTGTGACACGCGTCAAAACTTTCTCTCTTATAAATGTGCGAAAAGCATGTATTCTTGCTTAATACAGCGGAACAAGCTGTTTTAGACCGAAACGAGCTAAATCGCAACACATCGGTTTTACAAGTGTTCCTCTGATACGCGTCAAAACTTTTTCTCTTATTACTGCGCGAAAAGCATGTATTCGTGCTTAGTTCAACGAAACAAGCTGTTTTAGACCGAAACGAGGTAAATCTGAACACATCGGTTTTACAAGTGTCCCTGTGACACGCGTCAAAACTTTTTCTCTTGTAACTGCGCGAAAAGCACGTATTCTTGCTTAATACAGCGAAACAAGCTGTTTTAGACAGAAACGAGCTAAATCTGAACACATCGGTTTTACAAGTGTTCCTCTGATACGTCTCAAAACTTTTTCTCTTATAACTGCGCGAAAAGCATGTATTCTTGCTTAATACAACGAAACAAGCTGTTTTAGACCGAAACGAGCTAAATCACAACACATCGGTTTTACAAGTGTTCCTCTGATACGCGTCAAAACTATTTCTCTTATAACTGCGCGAAAAGCATGTATTCTTGATTAATGCAACGAAACAAGCTGTTTTAGACCGAAACGAGCTAAATCACAACACATCGGTTTTACTAGTGTTCCTCTGATACGCGTCTAAACTTTTTCTCATAACTGCGCGAAAAGCATGTATTCGTGCTTAATACAACGAAACAAGCTGTTTTACACCAAAACGAGCTAGTTCTGAACACATCGGTTTTACAAGTGTCAGTGTGACACGCGTCAAATCTTTTTTTCTTATAACTACGCGAAAATCACGTATTCTTGCTTAATACAGCGAAACAAGCTGTTTTAGACCAAAACGAGCTAAATCACCACACATCGGTTTTACAAGTGTTCCTCTGATACGCGTCAAAACTTTTTCTCTTATAACTGCGCGAAAAGCATGTATTCTTGCTTAATACAACGAAACAAGTTGTTTTAGACCGAAACGAGCTAAATTTGAACACATCGGTTTTACAAGTGTCCCTGTGACACGCGTCAAAACTTTTTCTCTTATAACTGCGCGAAAAGCATGTATTCTTGCTTAATACAGCGAAACAAGTTGTTTTAGACCGAAACGAGCTAAATCACAACACATCGGTTTTACAAGTGTTCCTCTGATACGCGTCAAAACTTTTTCTCTTATAACTGCGCGAAAAGCATGTATTCTTGCTTAATACAAAGAAACAAGCTGTTTTAGACCGAAACGAGCTAAATCGCAACACATCGGTTTTACAAGTGTTCCTCTGATACGCGTCAAAACTTTTTTCTCTTATAACTGCGCGAAAAGCATGTATTCATGCTTAGTTCAACGAAACAAGCTGTTTTAGACCGAAACGAGGTAAATCTGAGCACATCTGTTTCACAAGTGTCCCTGTGACACGCGTCAAAACTTTTTGTCTTATAACTGCGCGAAAAGCATGTATTCTTGCTTACTACAGCGAAACAAGCTGTTTTAGACCGAAAGGAGCTAAATCACAACACATCGGTTTTACAAGTGTTCCTCTGATACGCTTCAAAACTTTTTTTCTTATAACTGCGCGAAAAGCATGTATTCTTGCTTAATACAGCGAAACAAGTTGTTTTAGACCGAAACGAGCTAAATCACAACACATCGGTTTTACAAGTGTTCCTCTGATACGCGTCTAATATTTTTCTCTTATAACTGCGCGAAAAGCATGTATTCGTGCTTAATACAACGAAACAAGCTGTTTTACACCAAAACGAGCTAGATCTGAACACATCGGTTTTACAAGTGTCCCTGTGACACGCGTCAAAACTTTTTCTCTTGTAACTGCGCGAAAAGCACGTATTCTTGCTTAATACAGCGAAACAAGCTGTTTTAGACCGAAACGAGCTAAATCTGAACACATCGGTTTTACAAGTGTCCCTGTGACGCGCGTCAAAACTTTTTCTCTTATACCTGCGCGAAAAGCATGTATTCGTGCTTAATACAGCGAAACATGCTGTTTTAGACCGAAACGAGCTAAATCTGAACACATCGGTTTTACTAGTGTCCCTGTGACACGCGTCACAACCTTTTCTCTTATAACTGCGCAAAAGGCATGTATTCTTGCTTAATACAGCGAAATAAGCTGTTTTAGACCGAAACGAGTTAAATCACAACACATCGGTTTTACAAGTGTTCCTCTGATACGCGTCAAAACTTTTTCTCCTTTAACTGCGCGAAAAACATGTATTCGCGCTTAATACAGCGAAACAAGCTGTTTTAGACCGAAACGAGCTAAATCGCAACATATCGGTTTTACAAGTGTTCCTCTGATACGCGTCAAAACTTTTTTCTCTTATAACTGCGCGAAAAGCATGTATTCGTGCTTAGTTCAACGAAACAAGCTGTTTTAGACCGAAACGAGGTAAATCTGAGCACATCGGTTTCACAAGTGTCCCTGTGACACGCGTCAAAACTTTTTCTCTTATAACTGTGCGAAAATTACGTATTCTTGCTTAATACAGCGAAACAAGCTGTTTTAGACCGAAACGAGCTAAATCACAACACATCGGTTTTACAAGTGTCCCTGTGACACGCGTCAAAACTTTTTCTCTTATAACTGCGCGAAAAGCATGTATTCTTGCTTAATACAGCGAAACAAGCTGTTTTAGACCGAAACGAGCTAAATAACAACACATCGGTTTTACAAGTGGTATTCTGATACGCGTCAAAACTTTTTCTCTTATAACTGCGCGAAAAGCATGTATTCTTGCTTAATACAACGAAACAAGCTGTTTTAGACCGAAACGAGCTAAATCACAACACATTGGTTTTACAAGTGTCCCTGTGACACGCGTCAAAACTTTTTCTCTTATAACTGCGCGAAAAGCATGTATTCTTGCTTAATACAACGAAACAAGCTGTTTTAGACCGAAACGAGCTAAATCGCAACACATCGGTTTTACAAGTGTTCCTCTGACACACGTCAAAACTTTTTTCTCTTATAACTGCGCGAAAAGCATGTATTCGTGCTTAATACAACGAAACAAGTTGTTTTAGACCGAAACGAGCTAAATTTGAACACATCGGTTTTACAAGTGTCCCTGTGACACGCGTCAAAACTTTTTCTCTTATAACTGCGCGAAAAGCATGTATTCTTGCTTAATACAGCGAAACAAGTTGTTTTAGACCGAAACGAGCTAAATCACAACACATCGGTTTTACAAGTGTTCCTCTGATACGCGTCAAACCTTTTTCTCTTATAACTGCGCGAAAAGCATGTATTCTTGCTTAATACAAAGAAACAAGCTGTTTTAGACCGAAACGAGCTAAATCGCAACACATCGGTTTTACAAGTGTTCCTCTGATACGCGTCAAAACTTTTTCTCTTATAACTGCGCGAAAAGCATGTATTCTTGCTTAGTTCAACGAAACAAGCTGGTTTAGACCGAAACGAGGTAAATCTGAGCACATCTGTTTCACAAGTGTCCCTGTGACACGCGTCAAAACTTTTTGTCTTATAACTGCGCGAAAATCACGTATTCTTGCTTAATACAGCGAAACAAGCTGTTTTAGACCGAAACGAGCTAAATCACAACACATCGGTTTTACAAGTGTCCCTGTGACACGCGTCAAAACTTTTTCTCTTATAACTGCGCGAAAAGCATGTATTCTTGCTTAATACAGCGAAACAAGCTGTTTTAGACCGAAACGAGCTAAATAACAACACATCGGTTTTACAAGTGTTATTCTGATACGCGTCAAAACTTTTTCTCTTATAACTGCGCGAAAAGCATGTATTCTTGCTTAATACAACGAAACAAGCTGTTTTAGACCGAAACGAGCTAAATCACAACACATCGGTTTTACAAGTGTCCCTGTGACACGCGTCAAAACTTTTTGTCTTATAACTGCGCGAAAAGCACGTATTCTTGCTTACTACAGCGAAACAAGCTGTTTTAGACCGAAACGAGTTAAATCACAACACATCGGTTTTACAAGTGTTCCTCTGATACGCGTCAAAACTTTTTCTCCTTTAACTGCGCGAAAAAACATGTATTCGCGCTTAATACAGCGAAACAAGCTGTTTTAGACCGAAACGAGCTAAATCGCAACATATCGTTTTTACAAGTGTTCCTCTGATACGCGTCAAAACTTTTTTCTCTTATAACTGCGCGAAAAGCATGTATTCGTGCTTAGTTCAACGAAACAAGCTGTTTTAGACCGAAACGAGGTAAATCTGAGCACATCGGTTTCACAAGTGTCCCTGTGACACGCGTCAAAACTTTTTCTCTTATAACTGTGCGAAAATTACGTATTCTTGCTTAATACAGCGAAACAAGCTGTTTTAGACCGAAACGAGCTAAATCACAACACATCGGTTTTACAAGTGTCCCTGTGACACGCGTCAAAACTTTTTCTCTTATAACTGCGCGAAAAGCATGTATTCTTGCTTAATACAGCGAAACAAGCTGTTTTAGACCGAAACGAGCTAAATAACAACACATCGGTTTTACAAGTGGTATTCTGATACGCGTCAAAACTTTTCTCTTATAACTGCGCGAAAAGCATGTATTCTTGCTTAATACAACGAAACAAGCTGTTTTAGACCGAAACGAGCTAAATCACAACACATTGGTTTTACAAGTGTCCCTGTGACACGCGTCAAAACTTTTTCTCTTATAACTGCGCGAAAAGCATGTATTCTTGCTTAATACAACGAAACAAGCTGTTTTAGACCGAAACGAGCTAAATCGCAACACATCGGTTTTACAAGTGTTCCTCTGACACACGTCAAAACTTTTTTCTCTTATAACTGCGCGAAAGCATGTATTCGTGCTTAATACAACGAAACAAGTTGTTTTAGACCGAAACGAGCTAAATTTGAACACATCGTTTTACAAGTGTCCCTGTGACACGCGTCAAAACTTTTTCTCTTATAACTGCGCGAAAAGCATGTATTCTTGCTTAATACAGCGAAACAAGTTGTTTTAGACCGAAACGAGCTAAATCACAACACATCGGTTTTACAAGTGTTCCTCTGATACGCGTCAAACCTTTTTCTCTTATAACTGCGCGAAAAGCATGTATTCTTGCTTAATACAAAGAAACAAGCTGTTTTAGACCGAAACGAGCTAAATCGCAACACATCGGTTTTACAAGTGTTCCTCTGATACGCGTCAAAACTTTTTTCTCTTATAACTGCGCGAAAAGCATGTATTCGTGCTTAGTTCAACGAAACAAGCTGGTTTAGACCGAAACGAGGTAAATCTGAGCACATCTGTTTCACAAGTGTCCCTGTGACACGCGTCAAAACTTTTTGTCTTATAACTGCGCGAAAAGCATGTATTCTTGCTTACTACAGCGAAACAAGCTGTTTTAGACCTAAACGAGCTAAATCACAACACATCGGTTTTACAAGTGTTCCTCTGATACGCGTCAAAACTTTTTTTCTTATAACTGCGCGAAAAGCATGTATTCTTGCTTAATACAACGAAACAAGCTGTTTTAGACCGAAACGAGCTAAATCACAACACATCGGTTTTACAAGTGTCCCTGTGACACGCGTCTAATCTTTTTCTCTTATAACTGCGCGAAAAGCATGTATTCGTGCTTAATACAACGAAACAAGCTGTTTTACACCAAAACGAGCTAGATCTGAACACATCGGTTTTACAAGTGTCCCTGTGACACGCGTCAAAACTTTTTCTCTTGTAACTGGGCGAAAAGCACGTATTCTTGCTTAATACAGCGAAACAAGCTGTTTTAGACCGAAACGAGCTAAATCTGAACACATCGGTTTTACAAGTGTTCCTCTGATAGGCGTCTAATCTTTTTCTCTTATAACTGCGCGAAAAGCATGTATTCGTGCTTAATACAACGAAACAAGCTGTTTTACACCAAAACGAGCTAGATCTGAACACATCGGTTTTACAAGTGTCCCCTGTGACACGCGTCACAACCTTTTCTCTTATAACTGCGCAAAAAGCATGTATTCTTGCTTAATACAGCGAAACAAGCTGTTTTAGACCGAAACGAGTTAAATCACAACACATCGGTTTTACAAGTGTTCCTCTGATACGCGTCAAAACTTTTCTCCTATAACTGCGCGAAAAGCATGTATTCGTGCTTAATACAGCGAAACAAGTTGTTTTAGACCGAAACGAGCGAAATCGCAACACATCGGTTTTACAAGTGTTCCTCTGATACGCGTCAAAACTTTTTTCTCTTATAACTGCGCGAAAAGCATGTATTCGTGCTTAGTTCAACGAAACAAGCTGTTTTAGACCGAAACGAGGTAAATCTGAGCACATCGGTTTCACAAGTGTCCCTGTGACACGCGTCAAAACTTTTTCTCTTAGAACTGCGCGAAAATCACGTATTCTTGCTTAATACAGCGAAACAAGCTGTTTTAGACCGAAACGAGCTAAATCACAACACATCGGTTTTACAAGTGTCCCTGTGACACGCGTCAAAACTTTTTCTCTTATAACTG
The DNA here is from genome assembly GCF_052857255.1 of Amblyomma americanum. Lineage (NCBI taxonomy): Eukaryota > Metazoa > Arthropoda > Arachnida > Ixodida > Ixodidae > Amblyomma > Amblyomma americanum. Next base: position 111,491 of record NW_027526607.1, read on the forward strand.
CGCGAAAAGCATGTATTCTTGCTTAATACAGCGAAACAAGCTGTTTTAGACCGAAACGAGCTAAATAACAACACATCGGTTTTACAAGTGTTATTCTGATACGCGTCAAAACTTTTTCTCTTATAACTGCGCGAAAAGCATGTATTCTTGCTTAATACAACGAAACAAGCTGTTTTAGACCGAAACGAGCTAAATCACAACACATCGGTTTTACAAGTGTCCCTGTGACACGCGTCAAAACTTTTTGTCTTATAACTGCGCGAAAAGCACGTATTCTTGCTTACTACAGCGAAACAAGCTGTTTTAGACCGAAAGGAGCTAAATCACAACACATCGGTTTTACAAGTGTTCCTCTGATACGCTTCAAAACTTTTTTCTTATAACTGCGCGAAAAGCACGTATTCTTGCTTAATACAACGAAACAAGCTGTTTTAGACCGAAACGAGCTAAATTACAACACATCGGTTTTACAAGTGTCCCTGTGACACGCGTCAAAACTTTTTCTCTTGTAACTGCGCGAAAAGCACGTATTCTTGCTTAATACAGCGAAACAAGCTGTTTTAGACCGAAACGAGCTAAATCTGAACACATCGGTTTTAAAAGTGTCCCTGTGACACGCGTCAAAAACTTTTTCTCTTATACCTGCGCGAAAAGCATGTATTCGTGCTTATTACAGCGAAACATGCTGTTTTAGACCGAAACGAGCTAAATCTGAACACATCGGTTTTACTAGTGTCCCTGTGACACGCGTCACAACCTTTTCTCTTATAACTGCGCAAAAGGCATGTATTCTTGCTTAATACAGCGAAACAAGCTGTTTTAGACCGAAACGAGCTAAATCACAACACATCGGTTTTACAAGTGTCCCTGTGACACGCGTCAAAACTTTTTCTCTTATAACTGCGCGAAAAGCATGTATTCTTGCTTAATACAGCGAAACAAGCTGTTTTAGACCGAAACGAGCTAAATAACAACACATCGGTTTTACAAGTGTTATTCTGATACGCGTCAAAACTTTTTCTCTTATAACTGCGCGAAAAGCATGTATTCTTGCTTAATACAACGAAACAAGCTGTTTTAGACCGAAACGAGCTAAATCACAACACATCGGTTTTACAAGTGTCCCTGTGACACGCGTCAAAACTTTTTGTCTTATAACTGCGCGAAAAGCACGTATTCTTGCTTACTACAGCGAAACAAGCTGTTTTAGACCGAAAGGAGCTAAATCACAACACATCGGTTTTACAAGTGTTCCTCTGATACGCTTCAAAACTTTTTTCTTATAACTGCGCGAAAAGCACGTATTCTTGCTTAATACAACGAAACAAGCTGTTTTAGACCGAAACGAGCTAAATTACAACACATCGGTTTTACAAGTGTCCCTGTGACACGCGTCAAAACTTTTTCTCTTGTAACTGCGCGAAAAGCACGTATTCTTGCTTAATACAGCGAAACAAGCTGTTTTAGACCGAAACGAGCTAAATCTGAACACATCGGTTTTAAAAGTGTCCCTGTGACACGCGTCAAAACTTTTTCTCTTATACCTGCGCGAAAAGCATGTATTCGTGCTTATTACAGCGAAACATGCTGTTTTAGACCGAAACGAGCTAAATCTGAACACATCGGTTTTACTAGTGTCCCTGTGACACGCGTCACAACCTTTTCTCTTATAACTGCGCAAAAGGCATGTATTCTTGCTTAATACAGCGAAACAAGCTGTTTTAGACCGAAACGAGTTAAATCACAACACATCGGTTTTACAAGTGTTCCTCTGATACGCGTCAAAACTTTTTCTCCTATAACTGCGCGAAAAGCATGTATTCGTGCTTAATACAGCGAAACAAGCTGTTTTAGACCGAAACGAGCTAAATCGCAACACATCGGTTTTACAAGTGTTCCTCTGATACGCGTCAAAACTTTTTTCTCTTATAACTGCGCGAAAAGCATGTATTCGTGCTTAGTTCAACGAAACAAGCTGTTTTAGACCGAAACGAGGTAAATCTGAGCACATCGGTTTCACAAGTGTCCCTGTGACACGCGTCAAAACTTTTTCTCTTATAACTGCGCGAAAATCACGTATTCTTGCTTAATACAGCGAAACAAGCTGTTTTAGACCGAAACGAGCTAAATCACAACACATCGGTTTTACAAGTGTCCCTGTGACACGCGTCAAAACTTTTTCTCTTATAACTGCGCGAAAAGCATGTATTCTTGCTTAATACAGCGAAACAAGCTGTTTTAGACCGAAACGAGCTAAATAACAACACATCGGTTTTACAAGTGTTATTCTGATACGCGTCAAAACTTTTTCTCTTATAACTGCGCGAAAAGCATGTATTCTTGCTTAATACAACGAAACAAGCTGTTTTAGACCGAAACGAGCTAAATCACAACACATCGGTTTTACAAGTGTCCCTGTGACACGCGTCAAAACTTTTTCTCTTATAACTGCGCGAAAAGCATGTATTCTTGCTTAATACAGCGAAACAAGTTGTTTTAGACCGAAACGAGCTAAATCACAACACATCGGTTTTACAAGTGTTCCTCTGATACGCGTCAAAACTTTTTCTCTTATAACTGCGCGAAAAGCATGTATTCTTGCTTAATACAAAGAAACAAGCTGTTTTAGACCGAAACGAGCTAAATCGCAACACATCGGTTTTACAAGTGTTCCTCTGATACGCGTCAAAACTTTTTTCTCTTATAACTGCGCGAAAAGCATGTATTCGTGCTTAGTTCAACGAAACAAGCTGTTTTAGACCGAAACGAGGTAAATCTGAGCACATCGGTTTCACAAGTGTCCCTGTGACACGCGTCAAAACTTTTTCTCTTAGAACTGCGCGAAAATCACGTATTCTTGCTTAATACAGCGAAACAAGCTGTTTTAGACCGAAACGAGCTAAATCACAACACATCGGTTTTACAAGTGTCCCTGTGACACGCGTCAAAACTTTTTCTCTTATAACTGCGCGAAAAGCATGTATTCTTGCTTAATACAGCGAAACAAGCTGTTTTAGACCGAAACGAGCTAAATAACAACACATCGGTTTTACAAGTGTTATTCTGATACGCGTCAAAACTTTTTCTCTTATAACTGCGCGAAAAGCATGTATTCTTGCTTAATACAACGAAACAAGCTGTTTTAGACCGAAACGAGCTAAATCACAACACATCGGTTTTACAAGTGTCCCTGTGACACGCGTCAAAACTTTTTGTCTTATAACTGCGCGAAAAGCACGTATTCTTGCTTACTACAGCGAAACAAGCTGTTTTAGACCGAAACGAGTTAAATCACAACACATCGGTTTTACAAGTGTTCCTCTGATACGCGTCAAAACTTTTTCTCCTTTAACTGCGCGAAAAACATGTATTCGCGCTTAATACAGCGAAACAAGCTGTTTTAGACCGAAACGAGCTAAATCGCAACATATCGGTTTTACAAGTGTTCCTCTGATACGCGTCAAAACTTTTTTCTCTTATAACTGCGCGAAAAGCATGTATTCGTGCTTAGTTCAACGAAACAAGCTGTTTTAGACCGAAACGAGGTAAATCTGAGCACATCGGTTTCACAAGTGTCCCTGTGACACGCGTCAAAACTTTTTCTCTTATAACTGTGCGAAAATTACGTATTCTTGCTTAATACAGCGAAACAAGCTGTTTTAGACCGAAACGAGCTAAATCACAACACATCGGTTTTACAAGTGTCCCTGTGACACGCGTCAAAACTTTTTCTCTTATAACTGCGCGAAAAGCATGTATTCTTGCTTAATACAGCGAAACAAGCTGTTTTAGACCGAAACGAGCTAAATAACAACACATCGGTTTTACAAGTGGTATTCTGATACGCGTCAAAACTTTTTCTCTTATAACTGCGCGAAAAGCATGTATTCTTGCTTAATACAACGAAACAAGCTGTTTTAGACCGAAACGAGCTAAATCACAACACATTGGTTTTACAAGTGTCCCTGTGACACGCGTCAAAACTTTTTCTCTTATAACTGCGCGAAAAGCATGTATTCTTGCTTAATACAACGAAACAAGCTGTTTTAGACCGAAACGAGCTAAATCGCAACACATCGGTTTTACAAGTGTTCCTCTGACACACGTCAAAACTTTTTTCTCTTATAACTGCGCGAAAAGCATGTATTCGTGCTTAATACAACGAAACAAGTTGTTTTAGACCGAAACGAGCTAAATTTGAACACATCGGTTTTACAAGTGTCCCTGTGACACGCGTCAAAACTTTTTCTCTTATAACTGCGCGAAAAGCATGTATTCTTGCTTAATACAGCGAAACAAGTTGTTTTAGACCGAAACGAGCTAAATCACAACACATCGGTTTTACAAGTGTTCCTCTGATACGCGTCAAACCTTTTTCTCTTATAACTGCGCGAAAAGCATGTATTCTTGCTTAATACAAAGAAACAAGCTGTTTTAGACCGAAACGAGCTAAATCGCAACACATCGGTTTTACAAGTGTTCCTCTGATACGCGTCAAAACTTTTTTCTCTTATAACTGCGCGAAAAGCATGTATTCGTGCTTAGTTCAACGAAACAAGCTGGTTTAGACCGAAACGAGGTAAATCTGAGCACATCTGTTTCACAAGTGTCCCTGTGACACGCGTCAAAACTTTTTGTCTTATAACTGCGCGAAAAGCATGTATTCTTGCTTACTACAGCGAAACAAGCTGTTTTAGACCTAAACGAGCTAAATCACAACACATCGGTTTTACAAGTGTTCCTCTGATACGCGTCAAAACTTTTTTTCTTATAACTGCGCGAAAAGCATGTATTCTTGCTTAATACAACGAAACAAGCTGTTTTAGACCGAAACGAGCTAAATCACAACACATCGGTTTTACAAGTGTCCCTGTGACACGCGTCTAATCTTTTTCTCTTATAACTGCGCGAAAAGCATGTATTCGTGCTTAATACAACGAAACAAGCTGTTTTACACCAAAACGAGCTAGATCTGAACACATCGGTTTTACAAGTGTCCCTGTGACACGCGTCAAAACTTTTTCTCTTGTAACTGGGCGAAAAGCACGTATTCTTGCTTAATACAGCGAAACAAGCTGTTTTAGACCGAAACGAGCTAAATCTGAACACATCGGTTTTACAAGTGTTCCTCTGATAGGCGTCTAATCTTTTTCTCTTATAACTGCGCGAAAAGCATGTATTCGTGCTTAATACAACGAAACAAGCTGTTTTACACCAAAACGAGCTAGATCTGAACACATCGGTTTTACAAGTGTCCCTGTGACACGCGTCACAACCTTTTCTCTTATAACTGCGCAAAAAGCATGTATTCTTGCTTAATACAGCGAAACAAGCTGTTTTAGACCGAAACGAGTTAAATCACAACACATCGGTTTTACAAGTGTTCCTCTGATACGCGTCAAAACTTTTCTCCTATAACTGCGCGAAAAGCATGTATTCGTGCTTAATACAGCGAAACAAGTTGTTTTAGACCGAAACGAGCGAAATCGCAACACATCGGTTTTACAAGTGTTCCTCTGATACGCGTCAAAACTTTTTTCTCTTATAACTGCGCGAAAAGCATGTATTCGTGCTTAGTTCAACGAAACAAGCTGTTTTAGACCGAAACGAGGTAAATCTGAGCACATCGGTTTCACAAGTGTCCCTGTGACACGCGTCAAAACTTTTTCTCTTAGAACTGCGCGAAAATCACGTATTCTTGCTTAATACAGCGAAACAAGCTGTTTTAGACCGAAACGAGCTAAATCACAACACATCGGTTTTACAAGTGTCCCTGTGACACGCGTCAAAACTTTTTCTCTTATAACTGCGCGAAAAGCATGTATTCTTGCTTAATACAGCGAAACAAGCTGTTTTAGACCGAAACGAGCTAAATAACAACACATCGGTTTTACAAGTGTTATTCTGATACGCGTCAAAACTTTTTCTCTTATAACTGCGCGAAAAGCATGTATTCTTGCTTAATACAACGAAACAAGCTGTTTTAGACCGAAACGAGCTAAATCACAACACATCGGTTTTACAAGTGTCCCTGTGACACGCGTCAAAACTTTTTGTCTTATAACTGCGCGAAAAGCACGTATTCTTGCTTACTACAGCGAAACAAGCTGTTTTAGACCGAAAGGAGCTAAATCACAACACATCGGTTTTACAAGTGTTCCTCTGATACGCTTCAAAACTTTTTTCTTATAACTGCGCGAAAAGCACGTATTCTTGCTTAATACAACGAAACAAGCTGTTTTAGACCGAAACGAGCTAAATTACAACACATCGGTTTTACAAGTGTCCCTGTGACACGCGTCAAAACTTTTTCTCTTGTAACTGCGCGAAAAGCACGTATTCTTGCTTAATACAGCGAAACAAGCTGTTTTAGACCGAAACGAGCTAAATCTGAACACATCGGTTTTAAAAGTGTCCCTGTGACACGCGTCAAAACTTTTTCTCTTATACCTGCGCGAAAAGCATGTATTCGTGCTTATTACAGCGAAACATGCTGTTTTAGACCGAAACGAGCTAAATCTGAACACATCGGTTTTACTAGTGTCCCTGTGACACGCGTCACAACCTTTTCTCTTATAACTGCGCAAAAGGCATGTATTCTTGCTTAATACAGCGAAACAAGCTGTTTTAGACCGAAACGAGTTAAATCACAACACATCGGTTTTACAAGTGTTCCTCTGATACGCGTCAAAACTTTTTCTCCTATAACTGCGCGAAAAGCATGTATTCGTGCTTAATACAGCGAAACAAGCTGTTTTAGACCGAAACGAGCTAAATCGCAACACATCGGTTTTACAAGTGTTCCTCTGATACGCGTCAAAACTTTTTTCTCTTATAACTGCGCGAAAAGCATGTATTCGTGCTTAGTTCAACGAAACAAGCTGTTTTAGACCGAAACGAGGTAAATCTGAGCACATCGGTTTCACAAGTGTCCCTGTGACACGCGTCAAAACTTTTTCTCTTATAACTGCGCGAAAATCACGTATTCTTGCTTAATACAGCGAAACAAGCTGTTTTAGACCGAAACGAGCTAAATCACAACACATCGGTTTTACAAGTGTCCCTGTGACACGCGTCAAAACTTTTTCTCTTATAACTGCGCGAAAAGCATGTATTCTTGCTTAATACAGCGAAACAAGCTGTTTTAGACCGAAACGAGCTAAATAACAACACATCGGTTTTACAAGTGTTATTCTGATACGCGTCAAAACTTTTTCTCTTATAACTGCGCGAAAAGCATGTATTCTTGCTTAATACAACGAAACAAGCTGTTTTAGACCGAAACGAGCTAAATCACAACACATCGGTTTTACAAGTGTCCCTGTGACACGCGTCAAAACTTTTTCTCTTATAACTGCGCGAAAAGCATGTATTCTTGCTTAATACAGCGAAACAAGTTGTTTTAGACCGAAACGAGCTAAATCACAACACATCGGTTTTACAAGTGTTCCTCTGATACGCGTCAAAACTTTTTCTCTTATAACTGCGCGAAAAGCATGTATTCTTGCTTAATACAAAGAACAAGCTGTTTTAGACCGAAACGAGCTAAATCGCAACACATCGGTTTTACAAGTGTTCCTCTGATACGCGTCAAAACTTTTTTCTCTTATAACTGCGCGAAAAGCATGTATTCGTGCTTAGTTCAACGAAACAAGCTGTTTTAGACCGAAACGAGGTAAATCTGAGCACATCGGTTTCACAAGTGTCCCTGTGACACGCGTCAAAACTTTTTCTCTTAGAACTGCGCGAAAATCACGTATTCTTGCTTAATACAGCGAAACAAGCTGTTTTAGACCGAAACGAGCTAAATCACAACACATCGGTTTTACAAGTGTCCCTGTGACACGCGTCAAAACTTTTTCTCTTATAACTGCGCGAAAAGCATGTATTCTTGCTTAATACAGCGAAACAAGCTGTTTTAGACCGAAACGAGCTAAATAACAACACATCGGTTTTACAAGTGTTATTCTGATACGCGTCAAAACTTTTTCTCTTATAACTGCGCGAAAAGCATGTATTCTTGCTTAATACAACGAAACAAGCTGTTTTAGACCGAAACGAGCTAAATCACAACACATCGGTTTTACAAGTGTCCCTGTGACACGCGTCAAAACTTTTTGTCTTATAACTGCGCGAAAAGCACGTATTCTTGCTTACTACAGCGAAACAAGCTGTTTTAGACCGAAAGGAGCTAAATCACAACACATCGGTTTTACAAGTGTTCCTCTGATACGCTTCAAAACTTTTTTCTTATAACTGCGCGAAAAGCACGTATTCTTGCTTAATACAACGAAACAAGCTGTTTTAGACCGAAACGAGCTAAATTACAACACATCGGTTTTACAAGTGTCCCTGTGACACGCGTCAAAACTTTTTCTCTTGTAACTGCGCGAAAAGCACGTATTCTTGCTTAATACAGCGAAACAAGCTGTTTTAGACCGAAACGAGCTAAATCTGAACACATCGGTTTTAAAAGTGTCCCTGTGACACGCGTCAAAACTTTTTCTCTTATACCTGCGCGAAAAGCATGTATTCGTGCTTATTACAGCGAAACATGCTGTTTTAGACCGAAACGAGCTAAATCTGAACACATCGGTTTTACTAGTGTCCCTGTGACACGCGTCACAACCTTTTCTCTTATAACTGCGCAAAAGGCATGTATTCTTGCTTAATACAGCGAAACAAGCTGTTTTAGACCGAAACGAGTTAAATCACAACACATCGGTTTTACAAGTGTTCCTCTGATACGCGTCAAAACTTTTTCTCCTATAACTGCGCGAAAAGCATGTATTCGTGCTTAATACAGCGAAACAAGCTGTTTTAGACCGAAACGAGCTAAATCGCAACACATCGGTTTTACAAGTGTTCCTCTGATACGCGTCAAAACTTTTTTCTCTTATAACTGCGCGAAAAGCATGTATTCGTGCTTAGTTCAACGAAACAAGCTGTTTTAGACCGAAACGAGGTAAATCTGAGCACATCGGTTTCACAAGTGTCCCTGTGACACGCGTCAAAACTTTTTCTCTTATAACTGCGCGAAAATCACGTATTCTTGCTTAATACAGCGAAACAAGCTGTTTTAGACCGAAACGAGCTAAATCACAACACATCGGTTTTACAAGTGTCCCTGTGACACGCGTCAAAACTTTTTCTCTTATAACTGCGCGAAAAGCATGTATTCTTGCTTAATACAGCGAAACAAGCTGTTTTAGACCGAAACGAGCTAAATAACAACACATCGGTTTTACAAGTGTTATTCTGATACGCGTCAAAACTTTTTCTCTTATAACTGCGCGAAAAGCATGTATTCTTGCTTAATACAACGAAACAAGCTGTTTTAGACCGAAACGAGCTAAATCACAACACATCGGTTTTACAAGTGTCCCTGTGACACGCGTCAAAACTTTTTCTCTTATAACTGCGCGAAAAGCATGTATTCTTGCTTAATACAGCGAAACAAGTTGTTTTAGACCGAAACGAGCTAAATCACAACACATCGGTTTTACAAGTGTTCCTCTGATACGCGTCAAAACTTTTTCTCTTATAACTGCGCGAAAAGCATGTATTCTTGCTTAATACAAAGAAACAAGCTGTTTTAGACCGAAACGAGCTAAATCGCAACACATCGGTTTTACAAGTGTTCCTCTGATACGCGTCAAAACTTTTTTCTCTTATAACTGCGCGAAAAGCATGTATTCGTGCTTAGTTCAACGAAACAAGCTGTTTTAGACCGAAACGAGGTAAATCTGAGCACATCTGTTTCACAAGTGTCCCTGTGACAGGCGTCAAAACTTTTTGTCTTATAACTGCGCGAAAAGCATGTATTCTTGCTTACTACAGCGAAACAAGCTGTTTTAGACCGAAACGAGCTAAATCACAACACATCGGTTTTACAAGTGTTCCTCTGATACGCGTCAAAACTTTTTTTCTTATAACTGCGCGAAAAGCATGTATTCTTGCTTAATACAACGAAACAAGCTGTTTTAGACCGAAACGAGCTAAATCACAACACATCGGTTTTACAAGTGTCCCTGTGACACGCGTCTAATCTTTTTCTCTTATAACTGCGCGAAAAGCATGTATTCGTGCTTAATACAACGAAACAAGCTGTTTTACACCAAAACGAGCTAGATCTGAACACATCGGTTTTACAAGTGTCCCTGTGACACGCGTCAAAACTTTTTCTCTTGTAACTGCGCGAAAAGCACGTATTCTTGCTTAATACAGCGAAACAAGCTGTTTTAGACCGAAACGAGCTAAATCTGAACACATCGGTTTTACAAGTGTCCCTGTGACACGCTTCAAAACTTTTTCTCTTATACCTGCGCGAAAAGCATGTATTCGTGCTTAATACAGCGAAACATGCTGTTTTAGACCGAAACGAGCTAAATCTGAACACATCGGTTTTACTAGTGTCCCTGTGACACGCGTCACAACCTTTTCTCTTATAACTGCGCAAAAAGCATGTATTCTTGCTTAATACAGCGAAACAAGCTGTTTTAGACCGAAACGAGTTAAATCACAACACATCAGTTTTACAAGTGTTCCTCTGATACGCGTCAAAACTTTTTCTCCTATAACTGCGCGAAAAGCATGTATTCGTGCTTAATACAGCGAAACAAGCTGTTTTAGACCGAAACGAGCTAAATCGCAACACATCGGTTTTACAAGTGTTCCTCTGATACGCGTCAAAACTTTTTCTCTTATAACTGCGCGAAAATCACGTATTCTTGCTTAATACAGCGAAACAAGCTGTTTTAGACCGAAACGAGCTAAATCACAACACATCGGTTTTACGTGTCCCTGTGACACGCGTCAAAACTTTTTCTCTTATAACTGCGCGAAAAGCATGTATTCTTGCTTAATACAGCGAAACAAGCTGTTTTAGACCGAAACGAGCTAAATGACAACACATCGGTTTTACAAGTGTTATTCTGATACGCGTCAAAACTTTTTCTCTTATAAATGCGCGAAAAGCATGTATTCTTGCTTACTACAGCGAAACAAGCTGTTTTAGACCGAAACGAGCTAAATCACAACACATCGGTTTTACAAGTGTTCCTCTGATACGCGTCAAAACTTTTTTTCTTATAACTGCGCGAAAAGCATGTATTCTTGCTTAATACAACGAAACAAGCTGTTTTAGACCGAAACGAGCTAAATCACAACACATCGGTTTTACAAGTGTCCCTGTGACACGCGTCTAATCTTTTTCTCTTATAACTGCGCGAAAAGCATGTATTCGTGCTTAATACAACGAAACAAGCTGTTTTACACCGAAACGAGCTAGATCTGAACACATCGGTTTTACAAGTGTCCCTGTGACACGCGTCAAAACTTTTTCTCTTGTAACTGCGCGAAAAGCACGTATTCTTGCTTAATACAGCGAAACAAGCTGTTTTAGACCGAAACGAGATAAATCTGAACACATCGGTTTTACAAGTGTCCCTGTGACACGCGTCAAAACTTTTTCTCTTATACCTGCGCGAAAAGCATGTATTCGTGCTTAATACAGCGAAACATGCTGTTTTAGACCGAAACGAGCTAAATCTGAACACATCGGTTTTACTAGTGTCCCTGTGACACGCCTCACAACCTTTTCTCTTATAACTGCGCGAAAAGCATGTATTCTTGCTTAATACAGCGAAACAAGCTGTTTTAGACCGAAACGAGGTAAATCACAACACATCGGTTTTACAAGTGTTCCTCTGATACGCGTCAAAACTTTTTTCTCTTATAACTGCGCGAAAAGCACGTATTCTTGCTTAATACAGCGAAACAAGCTGTTTTAGACCGAAACGAGCTAAATCTGAACACATCGGTTTTACAAGTGTTCCTGTGACACGCTTCAAAACTTTTTCTCTTATACCTGCGCGAAAAGCATGTATTCGTGCTTAATACAGCGAAACATGTTGTTTTAGACCGAAACGAGCTAAATCTGAACACATCGGTTTTACTAGTGTCCCTGTGACACGCGTCACAACCTTTTCTCTTATAACTGCGCAAAAGGCATGTATTCTTGCTTAATACAGCGAAACAAGCTGTTTTAGACCGAAACGAGTTATATCACAACACATCGGTTTTACAAGTGTTCCTCTGATACGCGTCAAAACTTTTTCTCCTATAACTGCGCGAAAAGCATGTATTCGTGCTTAATACAGCGAAACAAGCTGTTTTAGACCGAAACGAGCTAAATCGCAACACATCGGTTTTACAAGTGTTCCTCTGATACGCGTGAAAACTTTTTTCTCTTATAACTGCGCGAAAAGCATGTATTCGTGCTTAGTTCAACGAAACAAGCTGTTTTAGACCGAAACGAGGTAAATCTGAGCACATCGGTTTCACAAGTGTCCCTAGTGACACGCTTCAAAACTTTTTCTCTTATAACTGCGCGAAAATCACGTATTCTTGCTTAATACAGCGAAACAAGCTGTTTTAGACCGAAACGAGCTAAATGACAACACATCGGTTTTACAAGTGTCCCTGTGACACGCGTCAAAACTTTTTCTCTTATAACTGCGCGAAAAGCATGTATTCTTGCTTAATACAGCGAAACAAGCTGTTTTAGACCGAAACGAGCTAAATAACAACACATCGGTTTTACAAGTGTTATTCTGATACGCGTCAAAACTTTTTCTCTTATAACTGCGCGAAAAGCATGTATTCTTGCTTAATACAACGAAACAAGCTGTTTTAGACCGAAACGAGCTAAATCACAACACATCGGTTTTACAAGTGTCCCTGTGACACGCGTCAAAACTTTTTCTCTTATAACTGCGCGAAAAGCATGTATTCTTGCTTAATACAGCGAAACAAGTTGTTTTAGACCGAAACGAGCTAAATCACAACACATCGGTTTTACAAGTGTTCCTCTGATACGCGTCAAAACTTTTTCTCTTATAACTGCGCGAAAAGCATGTATTCTTGCCTAATACAAAGAAACAAGCTGTTTTAGACCGAAACGAGCTAAATCGCAACACATCGGTTTTACAAGTGTTCCTCTGATACGCGTCTAAACTTTTTCTCTTATAACTGCGCGAAAAGCATGCATTCTTGCTTAATACAACGAAACAAGCTGTTTTACACCAAAAGGAGTTAGATCTGAACACATCGGTTTTACAAGTGTCCCTGTGACACGCGTCAAAACTTATTCTCTTATAACTGGGCGAAAAGCATGTATTCTTGCTTAATACAACGAAACAAGCTGTTTTAGACCGAAACGAGCTAAATCGCAACACATCGGTTTTACAAGTGTTCCTCTGATACGCGTCAAAACTTTTTTCTCTTATAACTGCGCGAAAAGCATGTATTCGTGCTTAGTTCAACGAAACAAGCTGTTTTAGACCGAAACGAGGTAAATCTGAGCACATCTGTTTCACAAGTGTCCCTGTGACAGGCGTCAAAACTTTTTGTCTTATAACTGCGCGAAAAGCATGTATTCTTGCTTACTACAGCGAAACAAGCTGTTTTAGACCGAAACGAGCTAAATCACAACACATCGGTTTTACAAGTGTTCCTCTGACACGCGTCAAAACTTTTTCTCTTGTAACTGCGCGAAAAGCACGTATTCTTGCTTAATACAGCGAAACAAGCTGTTTTAGACCGAAACGAGCTAAATCTGAACACATCGGTTTTACAAGTGTCCCTGTGACACGCGTCAAAACTTTTTCTCTTATACCTGCGCGAAAAGCATGTATTCGTGCTTAATACAGCGAAACATGCTGTTTTAGACCGAAACGAGCTAAATCTGAACACATCGGTTTTACTAGTGTCCCTGTGGCACGCCTCACAACCTTTTCTCTTATAACTGCGCGAAAAGCATGTATTCTTGCTTAATACAGCGAAACAAGCTGTTTTAGACCGAAACGAGTTAAATCACAACACATCGGTTTTACAAGTGTTCCTCTGATACGCGTCAAAACTTTTTTTTCTTATAACTGCGCGAAAAGCATGTATTCGTGCTTAGTTCAACGAAACAAGCTGTTTTAGACCGAAACGAGGTAAATCTGAGCACATCGGTTTCACAAGTGTCCCTGTGACACGCGTCAAAACTTTTTCTCTTATAACTGCGCGAAAAGCACGTATTCTTGCTTAATACAGCGAAACAAGCTGTTTTAGACCGAAACGAGCTAAATCACAACACATCGGTTTTACAAGTGTCCCTGTGACACGCGTCAAAACTTTTTCTCTAATAACTGCGCGAAAAGCATGTATTCTTGCTTAATACAGCGAAACAAGCTGTTTTAGACCGAAACGAGCTAAATCACAACACATCGGTTTTACAAGTGTTATTCTGATACGCGTCAAAACTTTTTCTCTTATAACTGCGCGAAAAGCATGTATTCTTGCTTAATACAACGAAACAAGCTGTTTTAGACCGAAACGAGCTAAATCACAACACATCGGTTTTACAAGTGTTCCTCTGACAAGCGTCAAAACTTTTTTCTCTTATAACTGCGCGAAAAGCATGTATTCGTGCTTAGTTCAACGAAACAAGCTGTTTTAGACCGAAACGAGGTAAATCTGAACACATCGGTTTTACAAGTGTCCCTGTGACACGCGTCAAAACTTTTTCTCTTATAACTGCGCGAAAAGCATGTATTCTTGCTTAATACAGCGAAACAAGCTGTTTTAGACCGAAACGAGCTAAATCACAACACATCGGTTTTACAAGTGTTCCTCTGATACGCGTCAAAACTTTTTCTCTTATAACTGCGCGAAAAGCATGTATTCTTGCTTAATACAACGAAAGAAGCTGTTTTAGACCGAAACGAGCTAAATCACAACACATCGGTTTTACAAGTGTTCCTCTGATAAGCGTCTAAACTTTTTCTCTTATAACTGCGCGAAAAGCATTTATTCCTGCTTAATACAACGAAACAAGCTGTTTTAGACCGAAACGAGGTAAATCACAACACATCGGTTTTACAAGTGTTCCTCTGATACGCGTCAAAACTTTTTTCTCTTATAACTGCGCGAAAAGCATGTATTCGTGCTTAGTTCAACGAAACAAGCTGTTTTAGACCGAAACGAGGTAAATCTGAGCACATCTGTTTCACAAGTGTCCCTGTGACACGCGTCAAAACTTTTTGTCTTATAACTGCGCGAAAAGCATGTATTCTTGCTTACTACAGCGAAACAAGCTGTTTTAGACCGAAACGAGCTAAATCACAACACATCGGTTTTACAAGTGTTCCTCTGATACGCGTCAAAACTTTTTCTCCTATAACTGCGCGAAAAGCATGTATTCGTGCTTAATACAGCGAAACTTGCTGTTTTAGAC
Source organism: Amblyomma americanum (assembly GCF_052857255.1). Classification (NCBI taxonomy): domain Eukaryota; kingdom Metazoa; phylum Arthropoda; class Arachnida; order Ixodida; family Ixodidae; genus Amblyomma; species Amblyomma americanum. The sequence goes on from NW_027526607.1 coordinate 126,774, forward strand.
CGAAACGAGCTAAATCTGAACACATCGGTTTTACTAGTGTCCCTGTGACACGCGTCACAACCTTTTCTCTTATAACTGCGCGAAAAGCATGTATTCTTGCTTAATACAGCGAAACAAGCTGTTTTAGACCGAAACGAGCTAAAACTGAACACATCGGTTTTACTAGTGTCCCTGTGACACGCGTCACAACCTTTTCTCTTATAACTGCGCGAAAAGCATGTATTCTTGCTTAATACAGCGAAACAAGCTGTTTTAGACCGAAACGAGCTAAATCACAACACATCGGTTTTACTAGTGTTCCTCTGATACGCGTCTAAACTTTTTCTCATAACTGCGCGAAAAGCATGTATTCGTGCTTAATACAACGAAACAAGCTGTTTTACACCAAAACGAGCTAGATCTGAACACATCGGTTTTACAAGTGTCAGTGTGACACGCGTCAAAACTTTTTTTCTTATAACTACGCGAAAATCGCGTATTCTTGCTTAATACAGCGAAACAAGCTGTTTTAGACCAAAACGAGCTAAATCACAACACATCGGTTTTACAAGTCTTCCTCTGATACGCGTCAAAACTTTTTTCTCCTATAACTGCGCGAAAAGCATGTATTCGTGCTTAATACAACGAAACAAGTTGTTTTAGACCGAAACGAGCTAAATTTGAACACATCGGTTTTACAAGTGTCCCTGTGACACGCGTCAAAACTTTTTCTCTTATAACTGCGCGAAAAGCATGTATTCTTGCTTAATACAGCGAAACAAGCTGTTTTAGACCGAAACGAGCTAAATCACAACACATCGGTTTTACAAGTGTTCCTCTGATACGCGTCAAAACTTTTTGTCTTATAACTGCGCGAAAAGCATGTATTCTTGCTTAATACAAAGAAACAAGCTGTTTTAGACCGAAACGAGCTAAATCACAACACATCGGTTGAAAAAGTGTCCCTGTGACACGCGTCAAAACTTTCTCTCTTATAAATGTGCGAAAAGCATGTGTTCGTGCTTAATACAGCGAAACATGCTGTTTTAGACCGAAACGAGCTAAATCTGAACACATCGGTTTTACTAGTGTCCCTGTGACACGCGTCACAACCTTTTCTCTTATAACTGCGCGAAAAGCATGTATTCTTGCTTAATACAGCGAAACAAGCTGTTTTAGACCGAAACGAGTTAAATCACAACACATCGGTTTTACAAGTGTTCCTCTGATACGCGTCAAAACTTTTTTCTCTTATAACTGCGCGAAAAGCATGTATTCGTGCTTAGTTCAACGAAACAAGCTGTTTTAGACCGAAACGAGGTAAATCTGAGCACATCGGTTTCACAAGTGTCCCTGTGACACGCGTCAAAACTTTTTCTCTTATAACTGCGCGAAAAGCACGTATTCTTGCTTAATACAGCGAAACAAGCTGTTTTAGACCGAAACGAGCTAAATCACAACACATCGGTTTTACAAGTGTCCCTGTGACACGCGTCAAAACTTTTTCTCTTATAACTGCGCGAAAAGCATGTATTCTTGCTTAATACAGCGAAACAAGCTGTTTTAGACCGAAACGAGCTAAATCACAACACATCGGTTTTACAAGTGTTATTCTGATACGCGTCAAAACTTTTTCTCTTATAACTGCTCGAAAAGCATGTATTCTTGCTTAATACAAAGAAACAAGCTGTTTTAGACCGAAACGAGCTAAATCACAACACATCGGTTGAAAAAGTGTCCCTGTGACACGCGTCAAAACTTTCTCTCTTATAAATGTGCGAAAAGCATGTGTTCGTGCTTAATACAGCGAAACATGCTGTTTTAGACCGAAACGAGCTAAATCTGAACACATCGGTTTTACTAGTGTCCCTGTGACACGCGTCACAACCTTTTCTCTTATAACTGCGCGAAAAGCATGTATTCTTGCTTAATACAGCGAAACAAGCTGTTTTAGACCGAAACGAGTTAAATCACAACACATCGGTTTTACAACAAGTGTTCCTCTGATACGCGTCAAAACTTTTTTCTCTTATAACTGCGCGAAAAGCATGTATTCGTGCTTAGTTCAACGAAACAAGCTGTTTTAGACCGAAACGAGGTAAATCTGAGCACATCGGTTTCACAAGTGTCCCTGTGACACGCGTCAAAACTTTTTCTCTTATAACTGCGCGAAAAGCACGTATTCTTGCTTAATACAGCGAAACAAGCTGTTTTAGACCGAAACGAGCTAAATCACAACACATCGGTTTTACAAGTGTCCCTGTGACACGCGTCAAAACTTTTTCTCTTATAACTGCGCGAAAAGCATGTATTCTTGCTTAATACAGCGAAACAAGCTGTTTTAGACCGAAACGAGCTAAATCACAACACATCGGTTTTACAAGTGTTCCTCTGATACGCGTCAAAACTTTTTCTCTTATAACTGCGCGAAAAGCATGTATTCTTGCCTAATACAACGAAACAAGCTGTTTTAGACCGAAACGAGCTAAATCACAACACATCGGTTTTACAAGTGTTCCTCTGATAAGCGTCTAAACTTTTTTCTCTTATAACTGCGCGAAAAGCATTTATTCGTGCTTAATACAACGAAACAAGCTGTTTTAGACCGAAACGAGGTAAATCACAACACATCGGTTTTACAAGTGTTCCTCTGATACGCGTCAAAACTTTTTTCTCTTATAACTGCGCGAAAAGCATGTATTCGTGCTTAGTTCAACGAAACAAGCTGTTTTAGACCGAAACGAGGTAAATCTGAGCACATCTGTTTCACAAGTGTCCCTGTGACACGCGTCTAAACTTTTTCTCTTATAACTGCGCGAAAAGCATGTATTCGTGCTTAATACAACGAATTAAGTTTTACACCAAAACGAGCTAGATCTGAACACATCGGTTTTACAAGTGTCCCTGTGACACGCGTCCAAACTTTTTCTCTTGTAACTGCGCGAAAAGCACGTATTCTTGCTTAATGCAGCGAAACAAGCTGTTTTAGACAGAAACGAGCTAAATCTGAACACATCAGTTTTACAAGTGTCCCTGTGACACGCGTCAAAACTTTTTCTCTTATACCTGCGCGAAAAGCATGTATTCGTGCTTAATACAGCGAAACGCTGTTTTAGACCGAAACGAGCTAAATCTGAACACATCGGTTTTACTAGTGTCCCTGTGACACGCGTCACAACCTTTTCTCTTATAACTGCGCGAAAAGCATGTATTCTTGCTTAATACAGGGAAACAAGCTGTTTTAGACCGAAACGAGCTAAATCTGAACACATCGGTTTTACTAGTGTCCCTGTGACACGCGTCACAACCTTTTCTCTTATAACTGCGCGAAAAGCATGTATTCTTGCTTAATACAGCGAAACAAGCTGTTTTAGACCGAAACGAGTTAAATCACAACACATCGGTTTTACAAGTTTTCCTCTGATACGCGTCAAAACTTTTTCTCCTATAACTGCGCGAAAAGCATGTATTCGTGCTTAATACAGCGAAACAAGCTGTTTTAGACCGAAACGAGCTAAATCGCATCACATCGGTTTTACAAGTGTTCCTCTGATACGCGTCAAAACTTTTTTCTCTTATAACTGCGCGAAAAGCATGTATTCGTGCTTAGTTCAACGAAACAAGCTGTTTTAGACCGAAACGAGGTAAATCTGAGCACATCGGTTTCACAAGTGTCCCTGTGACACGCGTCAAAACTATTTCTCTTATAACTGCGCGAAAAGCACGTATTCTTGCTTAATACAGCGAAACAAGCTGTTTTAGACCGAAACGAGCTAAATCACAACACATCGGTTTTACTAGTGTCCCTGTGACACGCGTCAAAACGTTTTCTCTTATAACTGCGCGAAAAGCATGTATTCTTGCTTAATACAGCGAAACAAGCTGTTTTAGACCGAAACGAGCTAAATCACAACACATCGGTTTTACAAGTGTTATTCTGATACGCGTCAAAACTTTTTCTCTTATAACTGCGCGAAAAGCATGTATTCTTGCTTAATACAACGAAACAAGCTGTTTTAGACCGAAACGAGCTAAATCACAACACATCGGTTTTACAAGTGTCCCTGTGACACGCGTCAAAACTTTTTCTCTTATAACTGTGCGAAAAGCATGTATTCTTGCTTCATACAACGAAACAAGCTGTTTTAGACCGAAACGAGCTAAATCACAACACATCGATTTTACAAGTGTTCCTCTGATACCCGTCAAAACTTTTTTCTCTTATAACTGCGCGAAAAGCATGTATTCGTGCTTAGTCTAACGAAACAAGCTGTTTTAGACCGAAACGTGGTAAATCTGAACACATCGGTTTTACAAGTGTCCCTGTGACATGCCTTTAAAACTTTTTCTCTTATAACTGCGCGAAAAGCATGTATTCCTGCTTAATTCAGCGAAACAAGCTGTTTTAGACCGAAACGAGCTAAATCTTAACACATCGGTTTTACAAGTGTCCCTGTGACACGCTTCAAAACTTTTTCTCTTATAACTGCGCGAAAAGCATGTATTCTTGCTTATTACAGCGAAACAAGCTGTTTTAGACCAAAACGAGGTAAATCTGAACACATTGGTTTTACAAGTGTTCCTCTGATACGCGTCAAAACTTTTTCTCTTATACCTGCGCGAAAAGCATGTATTCGTGCTTAATACAGCGAAACTTGCTGTTTTAGACCGAAACGAGCTAAATCTGAACACATCGGTTTTACTAGTGTCCCTGTGACACGCGTCACAACCTTTTCTCTTATAACTGCGCGAAAAGCATGTATTCTTGCTTAATACAGCGAAACAAGCTGTTTTAGACCGAAACGAGCTAAATCTGAACACATCGGTTTTACTAGTGTCCCTGTGACACGCGTCACAACCTTTTCTCTTATAACTGCGCGAAAAGCATGTATTCTTGCTTAATACAGCGAAACAAGCTGTTTTAGACCGAAACGAGCTAAATCACAACACATCGATTTTACAAGTGTTCCTCTGATACCCGTCAAAACTTTTTTCTCTTATAACTGCGCGAAAAGCATGTATTCGTGCTTAGTCTAACGAAACAAGCTGTTTTAGACCGAAACGTGGTAAATCTGAACACATCGGTTTTACAAGTGTCCCTGTGACATGCCTTTAAAACTTTTTCTCTTATAACTGCGCGAAAAGCATGTATTCCTGCTTAATTCAGCGAAACAAGCTGTTTTAGACCGAAACGAGCTAAATCTTAACACATCGGTTTTACAAGTGTCCCTGTGACACGCTTCAAAACTTTTTCTCTTATAACTGCGCGAAAAGCATGTATTCTTGCTTATTACAGCGAAACAAGCTGTTTTAGACCAAAACGAGGTAAATCTGAACACATTGGTTTTACAAGTGTTCCTCTGATACGCGTCAAAACTTTTTCTCTTATACCTGCGCGAAAAGCATGTATTCGTGCTTAATACAGCGAAACTTGCTGTTTTAGACCGAAACGAGCTAAATCTGAACACATCGGTTTTACTAGTGTCCCTGTGACACGCGTCACAACCTTTTCTCTTATAACTGCGCGAAAAGCATGTATTCTTGCTTAATACAGCGAAACAAGCTGTTTTAGACCGAAACGAGCTAAATCTGAACACATCGGTTTTACTAGTGTCCCTGTGACACGCGTCACAACCTTTTCTCTTATAACTGCGCGAAAAGCATGTATTCTTGCTTAATACAGCGAAACAAGCTGTTTTAGACCGAAACGAGCTAAATCACAACACATCGGTTTTACTAGTGTTCCTCTGATACGCGTCTAAACTTTTTCTCATAACTGCGCGAAAAGCATGTATTCGTGCTTAATACAACGAAACAAGCTGTTTTACACCAAAACGAGCTAGATCTGAACACATCGGTTTTACAAGTGTCAGTGTGACACGCGTCAAAACTTTTTTCTTATAACTACGCGAAAATCGCGTATTCTTGCTTAATACAGCGAAACAAGCTGTTTTAGACCAAAACGAGCTAAATCACAACACATCGGTTTTACAAGTCTTCCTCTGATACGCGTCAAAACTTTTTTCTCTTATAACTGCGCGAAAAGCATGTATTCGTGCTTAATACCACGAAACAAGTTGTTTTAGACCGAAACGAGCTAAATTTGAACACATCGGTTTTACAAGTGTCCCTGTGACACGCGTCAAAACTTTTTCTCTTATAACTGCGCGAAAAGCATGTATTCTTGCTTAATACAGCGAAACAAGCTGTTTTAGACCGAAACGAGCTAAATCACAACACATCGGTTTTACAAGTGTTCCTCTGATACGCGTCAAAACTTTTTGTCTTATAACTGCGCGAAAAGCATGTATTCTTGCTTAATACAAAGAAACAAGCTGTTTTAGACCGAAACGAGCTAAATCACAACACATCGGTTGAAAAAGTGTCCCTGTGACACGCGTCAAAACTTTCTCTTTTATAAATGTGCGAAAAGCATGTATTCTTGCTTAATACAGCGGAACAAGCTGTTTTAGACCGAAACGAGCTAAATCGCAACACATCGGTTTTACAAGTGTTCCTCTGATACGCGTCAAAACTTTTTTCTTTTATTACTGCGCGAAAAGCATGTATTCGTGCTTAGTTCAACGAAACAAGCTGTTTTAGACCGAAACGAGGTAAATCTGAGCACATCTGTTTCACAAGTGTCCCTGTGACACGCGTCAAAACTTTTTGTCTTATAACTGCGCGAAAAGCATGTATTCTTGCTTACTACAGCGAAACAAGCTGTTTTAGACCGAAACGAGCTAAATCACAACACATCGGTTTTACAAGTGTTCCTCTGATACGCGTCAAAACTTTTTTTCTTATAACTGCGCGAAAAGCATGTATTCTTGCTTAATACAACGAAACAAGCTGTTTTAGACCGAAACGAGCTAAATCACAACACATCGGTTTTACAAGTGTTCCTCTGATACGCGTCTAAACTTTTTCTCTTATAACTGAGCGAAAAGCATGTATTCGTGCTTAATACAACGAAACAAGTTTTACACCAAAACGAGCTAGATCTGAACACATCGGTTTTACAAGTGTCCCTGTGACACGCGTCCAAACTTTTTCTCTTGTAACTGCGCGAAAAGCACGTATTCTTGCTTAATACAGCGAAACAAGCTGTTTTAGACAGAAACGAGCTAAATCTGAACACATCGGTTTTACAAGTGTCCCTGTGACACGCGTCAAAACGTTTTCTCTTATACCTGCGCGAAAAGCATGTATTCGTGCCTAATACAGCGAAACTTGCTGTTTTAGACGGAAACGAGCTAAATCACAACACATCGGTTTTACAAGTGTCCCTGTGACACGCGTCAAAACTTTTTCTCTTATAACTGTGCGAAAAGCATGTATTCTTGCTTCATACAACGAAACAAGCTGTTTTAGACCGAAACGAGCTAAATCACAACACATCGATTTTACAAGTGCTCCTCTGATACCCGTCAAAACTTTTTTCTCTTATAACTGCGCGAAAAGCATGTATTCGTGCTTAGTCTAACGAAACAAGCTGTTTTAGACCGAAACGTGGTAAATCTGAACACATCGGTTTTACAAGTGTCCCTGTGACATGCCTTTAAAACTTTTTCTCTTATAACTGCGCGAAAAGCATGTATTCCTGCTTAATTCAGCGAAACAAGCTGTTTTAGACCAAAACGAGGTAAATCTGAACACATTGGTTTTACAAGTGTTCCTCTGATACGCGTCAAAACTTTTTCTCTTATACCTGCGCGAAAAGCATGTATTCGTGCTTAATACAGCGAAACTTGCTGTTTTAGACCGAAACGAGCTAAATCTGAACACATCGGTTTTACTAGTGTCCCTGTGACACGCGTCACAACCTTTTCTCTTATAACTGCGCGAAAATCATGTATTCTTGCTTAATACAGCGAAACAAGCTGTTTTAGACCGAAACGAGCTAAATCTGAACACATCGGTTTTACTAGTGTCCCTGTGACACGCGTCACAACCTTTTCTCTTATAACTGCGCGAAAAGCATGTATTCTTGCTTAATACAGCGAAACAAGCTGTTTTAGACCGAAACGAGCTAAATCACAACACATCGGTTTTACTAGTGTTCCTCTGATACGCGTCTAAACTTTTTCTCATAACTGCGCGAAAAGCATGTATTCGTGCTTAATACAACGAAACAAGCTGTTTTACACCAAAACGAGCTAGATCTGAACACATCGGTTTTACAAGTGTCAGTGTGACACGCGTCAAAACTTTTTTTCTTATAACTACGCGAAAATCGCGTATTCTTGCTTAATACAGCGAAACAAGCTGTTTTAGACCAAAACGAGCTAAATCACAACACATCGGTTTTACAAGTCTTCCTCTGATACGCGTCAAAACTTTTTTCTCTTATAACTGCGCGAAAAGCATGTATTCGTGCTTAATACAACGAAACAAGTTGTTTTAGACCGAAACGAGCTAAATTTGAACACATCGGTTTTACAAGTGTCCCTGTGACACGCGTCAAAACTTTTTCTCTTATAACTGCGCGAAAAGCATGTATTCTTGCTTAATACAGCGAAACAAGCTGTTTTAGACCGAAACGAGCTAAATCACAACACATCGGTTTTACAAGTGTTCCTCTGATACGCGTCAAAACTTTTTGTCTTATAACTGCGCGAAAAGCATGTATTCTTGCTTAATACAAAGAAACAAGCTGTTTTAGACCGAAACGAGCTAAATCACAACACATCGGTTGAAAAAGTGCCCCTGTGACACGCGTCAAAACTTTTTGTCTTATAACTGCGCGAAAAGCATGTATTCTTGCTTACTACAGCGAAACAAGCTGTTTTAGACCGAAACGAGCTAAATCACAACACATCGGTTTTACAAGTGTTCCTCTGATACGCGTCAAAACTTTTTTTCTTATAACTGCGCGAAAAGCATGTATTCTTGCTTAATACAACGAAACAAGCTGTTTTAGACCGAAACGAGCTAAATCACAACACATCGGTTTTACAAGTGTTCCTCTGATACGCGTCTAAACTTTTTCTCTTATAACTGAGCGAAAAGCATGTATTCGTGCTTAATACAACGAAACAAGTTTTACACCAAAACGAGCTAGATCTGAACACATCGGTTTTACAAGTGTCCCTGTGACACGCGTCCAAACTTTTTCTCTTGTAACTGCGCGAAAAGCACGTATTCTTGCTTAATACAGCGAAACAAGCTGTTTTAGACAGAAACGAGCTAAATCTGAACACATCGGTTTTACGTGTCCCTGTGACACGCGTCAAAACGTTTTCTCTTATACCTGCGCGAAAAGCATGTATTCGTGCTTAATACAGCGAAACTTGCTGTTTTAGACCGAAACGAGCTAAATCTGAACACATCGGTTTTACTAGTGTCCCTGTGACACGCGTCAAAACTTTTTCTCTTATAACTGCGCGAAAAGAATGTATTCTTGCTTAATACAGCGAAACAAGCTGTTTTAGACCGAAACGAGCTAAATCACAACACATCGGTTTTACAAGTGTTCCTCTGATACGCGTCAAAACTTTTTGTCTTATAACTGCGCGAAAAGCATGTATTCTTGCTTAATACAAAGAAACAAGCTGTTTTAGACCGAAACGAGCTAAATCACAACACATCGGTTGTAAAAGTGTCCCTGTGACACGCGTCAAAACTTTCTCTCTTATAAATGTGCGAAAAGCATGTATTCTTGCTTAATACAGCGGAACAAGCTGTTTTAGACCGAAACGAGCTAAATCGCAACACATCGGTTTTACAAGTGTTCCTCTGATACGCGTCAAAACTTTTTTCTCTTATTACTGCGCGAAAAGCATGTATTCGTGCTTAGTTCAACGAAACAAGCTGTTTTAGACCGAAACGAGGTAAATCTGAGCACATCTGTTTCACAAGTGTCCCTGTGACACGCGTCAAAACTTTTTGTCTTATAACTGCGCGAAAAGCATGTATTCTTGCTTACTACAGCGAAACAAGCTGTTTTAGACCGAAACGAGCTAAATCACAACACATCGGTTTTACAAGTGTTCCTCTGATACGCGTCAAAACTTTTTTTCTTATAACTGCGCGAAAAGCATGTATTCTTGCTTAATACAACGAAACAAGCTGTTTTAGACCGAAACGAGCTAAATCACAACACATCGGTTTTACAAGTGTTCCTCTGATACGCGTCTAAACTTTTTCTCTTATAACTGAGCGAAAAGCATGTATTCGTGCTTAATACAACGAAACAAGTTTTACACCAAAACGAGCTAGATCTGAACACATCGGTTTTACAAGTGTCCCTGTGACACGCGTCCAAACTTTTTCTCTTGTAACTGCGCGAAAAGCACGTATTCTTGCTTAATACAGCGAAACAAGCTGTTTTAGACAGAAACGAGCTAAATCTAAACACATCGGTTTTACAAGTGTCCCTGTGACACGCGTCAAAACGTTTTCTCTTATACCTGCGCGAAAAGCATGTATTCGTGCTTAATACAGCGAAACTTGCTGTTTTAGACCGAAACGAGCTAAATCTGAACACATCGGTTTTACTAGTGTCCCTGTGACACGCTTCACAACCTTTTTTCTTATAACTGCGCGAAAAGCATGTATTCTTGCTTAATACAGCGAAACAAGCTGTTTTAGACCGAAACGAGCTAAATCTGAACACATCGGTTTTACTAGTGTCCCTGTGACACGCGTCACAACCTTTTCTCTTATAACTGCGCGAAAAGCATGTATTCTTGCTTAATACAGCGAAACAAGCTGTTTTAGACCGAAACGAGTTAAATCACAACACATCGGTTTTACAAGTGTTCCTCTGATACGCGTCAAAACTTTTTCTCCTATAACTGCGCGAAAAGCATGTATTCGTGCTTAATACAGCGAAACAAGCTGTTTTAGACCGAAACGAGCTAAATCGCAACACATCGGTTTTACAAGTGTTCCTCTGATACGCGTCAAAACTTTTTTCTCTCATAACTGCGCGAAAAGCATGTATTCGTGCTTAGTTCAACGAAACAAGCTGTTTTAGACCGAAACGAGGTAAATCTGAGCACATCGGTTTCACAAGTGTCCCTGTGACACGCGTCAAAACTATTTCTCTTATAACTGCGCGAAAAGCACGTATTCTTGCTTAATACAGCGAAACAAGCTGTTTTAGACCGAAACGAGCTAAATCACAACACATCGGTTTTACAAGTGTCCCTGTGACACGCGTCAAAACTTTTTCTCTTATAACTGCGCGAAAAGCATGTATTCTTGCTTAATACAGCGAAACAAGCTGTTTTAGACCGAAACGAGCTAAATCACAACACATCGGTTTTACAAGTGTTATTCTAATACGCGTCAAAACTTTTTCTCTTATAACTGCGCGAAAAGCATGTATTCTTGCTTAATACAGCGAAACAAGCTGTTTTAGACCGAAACGAGCTAAATCACAACACATCAGTTTTACAAGTGTTCCTCTGATACGCGTCAAAACTTTTTCTCCTATAACTGCGCGAAAAGCATGTATTCTTGCTTAATACAACGAAACAAGCTGTTTTAGACCGAAACGAGCTAAATCACAACACATCGGTTTTACAAGTGTCCACGTGATATTCGTCAAAACTTTTTCTCTTATAACTGCGCGAAAAGCATGTATTCGTGCTTAATGCAACGAAACAAGTTGTTTTAGACCGAGATGAGCTAAATCTGAACACATCGGTTTTACAAGTGTCTCTCTAATACGCGTCAAAAGTTTTTCTTCTATAACTGCGCGAAAAGCATGTATTCGTGCTTAATACAACGAAACAAGCTGTTTTAGACCGAAACGAGCTATATCTGAACACATCGGTTTTACACGTGTCCCTGTGACACGCGTCAAAACGTTTTCTCCTATAACTGCGCGAAAAGCACGTATTCTTGCTTAATACAGCGAAACAAGCTGTTTTAGACCGAAACGAGTTAAATCACAACACATCGGTTTTACAAGTGTTCCTCTGATACGCGTCAAAACTTTTTTTCTCTTATAACTGCGCGAAAAGCATGTATTCCTGCTTAATACAACGAAACAAGCTGTTTTAAACCGAAACGAGTTGAATCACATTACATCGGTTTTACAAGTGTTCCTCTGATACGCGTCAAAACTTTTTCTCTTATAACTGCGCGAAAAGCATGTATTCGTGCTTAGTCTAACGAAACAAGCTGTTTTAGACCGAAACGGGGTAAATCTGAACACATCGGTTTTACAAGTGTCCCTGTGACACGCCTTTAAAACGTTTTCTCTTATAACTGCGCGAAAAGCATGTATTCCTGCTTAATACAGCGAAACAAGCTGTTTTAGACCGAAACGAGCTAAATCACAACACATCGGTTTTACAAGTGTTCCTCTGATACGCGTCAAAACTTTTTCTCTTATAACTGCGCGAAAAGCATGTATTCTTGCTTAATACAACGAAACAAGCTGTTTTAGACCGAAACGAGTTAAATCACAACACATCGGTTTTACAAGTGTTCCTCTGATACGCATCTAAACTTTTTTCTCTTATAACTGCGCGAAAAGCATGTATTTGTGCTTAATACGACGAAACAAGCTGTTTTAGACCGAAATGAGCTAAATCTGAACACATCGGTTTTACAAGTGTCCCTGTGATACGCGTCAAAACTTTTTCTCATAACTGCGCGAAAAGCATGTATTCTTGCTTAATACAGCGAAACAAGCTGTTTTAGACCGAAACGAGCTAAATCACAACACATCGGTTTTACAAGTGTTCCTCTGATACGCGTCAAAACTTTTTTCTCTTATAACTGCGCGAAAAGCATGTATTCGTGCTTAGTTCAAAGAAACAAGCTGTTTTAGACCGAAACGAGCTAAATCACAACACATCGGTTTTACAAGTGTTCTTCTGATACGCGTCTAAACTTTTTCTCTTATAACTGCGCGAAAAGCATGTATTCTTGCTTAATACAGCGAAACAAGCTGTTTTAGACCGAAACGAGCTAAATCACATTACATCGGTTTTACAAGTGTTCCTCTGATTCGCGTCAAAACTTTTTCTCTTATAACTGCGCGAAAAGCATGTATTCGTGCTTAGTCTAACGAAACAAGCTGTTTTAGACCGAAACGGGGTAAATCTGAACACATCGGTTTTACAAGTGTCCCTGTGACACGCGTCAAAACTTTTTCTCTTATAACTGCGCGAAAAGCACGTATTCTTGCTTAATACAGCGAAACAAGCTGTTTTAGACCGAAACGAGCTAAATCACAACACATCGGTTTTACAGGTGTCCACGTGATATTCGTCAAAACTTTTTCTCTTATAACTGCGCGAAAAGCATGTATTCGTGCTTAATGCAACGAAACAAGCTGTTTTAGACCGAGATGAGCTAAATCTGAACACATCGGTTTTACAAGTGTCTCTCTAATACGCGTCAAAAGTTTTTCTTCTATAACTGCGCGAAAAGCATGTATTCGTGCTTAATACAACGAAACAAGCTGTTTTAGACCGAAACGAGCTAAATCTGAACACATCGGTTTTACAAGTGTCCCTGTGACACGCGTCACAACTTTTTCTCTTATAACTGCCCGAAAAGCATGTATTCTTGCTTAATACAGCGAAACAAGCTGTTTTAAACCGAAACGAGTTAAATCACATTACATCGGTTTTACAAGTGTTCCTCTGATACGCGTCAAAACTTTTTCTCTTAAAACTGCGCGAAAAGCATGTATTCGTGCTTAGTCTAACGAAACAAGCTGTTTTAGACCGAAACGGGGTAAATCTGAACACATCGGTTTTACAAGTGTCCCTGTGACACGCCTTTAAAACGTTTTCTCTTATAACTGCGCGAAAAGCATGTATTCCTGCTTAATACAGCGAAACAAGCTGTTTTAGACCGAAACGAGCTAAATCACAACACATCGGTTTTACAAGTGTTCCTCTGATACGCGTCAAAACTTTTTCTCTTATAACTGCGCGAAAAGCATGTATTCTTGCTTAATACAACGAAACAAGCTGTTTTAGACCGAAACGAGTTAAATCACAACACATCGGTTTTACAAGTGTCCCTCTGATACGCGTCAAAGCATGTATTTGTGCTTAATACGACGAAACAAGCTGTTTTAGACCGAAACGAGCTAAATCTGAACACATCGGTTTTACAAGTGTCCCTGTGATACGCGTCAAAACTTTTTCTCTTATAACTGCGCGAAAAGCATGTATTCTTGCTTAATACAGCGAAACAAGCTGTTTTAGACCGAAACGAGCTAAATCACAACACATCGGTTTTACAAGTGTTCCTCTGATACGCGTCAAAACTTTTTTCTCTTATAACTGCGCGAAAAGCATGTATTCGTGCTTAGTTCAACGAAACAAGCTGTTTTAGACCGAAACGAGCTAAATCACAACACATCGGTTTTACAAGTGTTCCTCTGATACGCGTCAAAACTTTTTCTCCTATAACTGCGCGAAAAGCATGTATTCTTGCTTAATACAACGAAACAAGCTGTTTTAGACCCAAACGAGCTAAATCACAACACATCGGTTTTACAAGTGTTCCTCTGATACGCGTCAAAACTTTTTCTCCTATAACTGCGCGAAAAGCATGTATTCTTGCTTAATACAACGAAACAAGCTGTTTTAGACCCAAACGAGCTAAATCACAACACATCGGTTTTACAAGTGTCCCTGTGACACGCATCAAAACTTTTTCTCTTATAACTGCGCGAAAAGCACGTATTCTTGCTTAATACAGCGAAACAAGCTGTTTTAGACCGAAACGAGCTAAATCACAACACATCGGTTTTACAAGTGTCCACGTGATATTCGTCAAAACTTTTTCTCTTATAACTGCGCGAAAAGCATGTATTCGTGCTTAATGCAACGAAACAAGCTGTTTTAGACCGAGATGAGCTAAATCTGAACACATCGGTTTTACAAGTGTCTCTCTAATACGCGTCAAAAGTTTTTCTTCTATAACTGCGCGAAAAGCATGTATTCGTGCTTAATACAACGAAACAAGCTGTTTTAGACCGAAACGAGCTAAATCTGAACACATCGGTTTTACAAGTGTCCCTGTGACACGCGTCACAACTTTTTCTCTTATAACTGCTCGAAAAGCATGTATTCTTGCTTAATACAGCGAAACAAGCTGTTTTAAACCGAAACGAGTTAAATCACATTACATCGGTTTTACAAGTGTTCCTCTGATACGCGTCAAAACTTTTTCTCTTAAAACTGCGCGTAAAGCATGTATTCGTGCTTAGTCTAACGAAACAAGCTGTTTTAGACCGAAACGGGGTAAATCTGAACACATCGGTTTTACAAGTGTCCCTGTGACAAGCCTTTAAAACGTTTTCTCTTATAACTGCGCGAAAAGCATGTATTCCTGCTTAATACAGCGAAACAAGCTGTTTTAGACCGAAACGAGCTAAATCACAACACATCGGTTTTACAAGTGTTCCTCTGATACGCGTCAAAACTTTTTCTCTTATAACTGCGCGAAAAGCATGTATTCTTGCTTAATACAACGAAACAAGCTGTTTTAGACCGAAACGAGTTAAATCACAACACATCGGTTTTACAAGTGTCCCTGTGATACGCGTCAAAACTTTTTCTCTTATAACTGCGCGAAAAGCATGTATTCTTGCTTAATACAGCGAAACAAGCTGTTTTAGACCGAAACGAGCTAAATCACAACACATCGGTTTTACAAGTGTTCCTCTGATACGCGTCAAAACTTTTTTCTCTTATAACTGCGCGAAAAGCATGTATTCGTGCTTAGTTCAACGAAACAAGCTGTTTTAGACCGAAACGAGCTAAATCACAACACATCGGTTTTACAAGTGTTCCTCTGATACGCGTCAAAACTTTTTCTCTTATAACTGCGCGAAAAGCATGTTTCTTGCTTAATACAACGAAACAAGTTGTTTTAGACCGAAACGAGCTAAATCACAACACATCGGTTTTACAAGTGTCCCTGTGACACGCATCAAAACTTTTTCTCTTATAACTGCGCGAAAAGCACGTATTCTTGCTTAATACAGCGAAACAAGCTGTTTTAGACCGAAACGAGCTAAATCACAACACATCGGTTTTACAAGTGTCCACGTGATATTCGTCAAACCTTTTTCTCTTATAACAGCGCGAAAACCATGTATTCGTGCTTAATGCAACGAAACAAGCTGTTTTAGACAGAGATGAGCTAAATCTGAACACATCGGTTTTACAAGTGTCTCTATAATACGCGTCAAAAGTTTTTCTTCTATAACTGCGCGAAAAGCATGTATTCGTGGTTAATACAACGAAACAAGCTGTTTTAAACCGAAACGAGCTAAATCTGAACACATCGGTTTTACAAGTGTCCCTGTGACACGCGTCACAACTTTTTCTCTTATAACTGCCCGAAAAGCATGTATTCTTGCTTAATACAACGAAGCAAGCTGTTTTAGACCGAAACGAGTTAAATCACATTACATCGGTTTTACAAGTGTTCCTCTGATACGCGTCAAAACTTTTTCTCTTATAACTGCGCGAAAAGCATGTATTCGTGCTTAGTCTAACGAAACAAGCTGTTTTAGACCGAAACGGGGTAAATCTGAACACATCGGTTTTACAAGTGTCCCTGTGATACGCGTCAAAACTTTTTCTCTTATAACTGCGCGAAAAGCATGTATTCTTGCTTAATACAGCGAAACAAGCTGTTTTAGACCGAAACGAGATAAATCACAACACATCGATTTTACAAGTGTTCCTCTGATACGCGTCAAAACTTTTTTCTCTTATAACTGCGCGAAAAGCATGTATTCGTGGTTAGTTCAACGAAACAAGTTGTTTTAGACCGAAACGAGCTAAATCACAACACATCGGTTTTACAAGTGTTCTTCTGATACGCGTCTAAACTTTTTCTCTTATAACTGCGCGAAAAGCATGTATTCTTGCTTAATACAGCGAAACAAGCTGTTTTAGACCGAAACGAGCTAAATCACAACACATCGGTTTTACAAGTGTTCCTCTGATACGCGTCAAAACTTTTTCTCTTATAACTGCGCGAAAGGCATGTATTCTTGCTTAATACAACGAAACAAGCTGTTTTAGACCGAAACGAGCTAAATCACAACACATCGGTTTTACAAGTGTCCCTGTGACACGCGTCAAAACGTTTTCTCCTATAACTGCGCGAAAAGCATGTATTCTTGCTTAATACAGCGAAACAAGCTGTTTTAGACCGAAACGAGCTAAATCACAACACATCGGTTTTACAAGTGTCCACGTGATATTCGTCAAAACTTTTTCTCCTATAACTGCGCGAAAAGCATGTATTCTTGCTTAGTCTAACGAAACAAGCTGTTTTAGACCGAAACGGGGTAAATCTGAACACATCGATTTTACAAGTGTCCCTGTGACACGCCTTTAAAACGTTTTCTCTTATAACTGCGCGAAAAGCATGTATTCCTGCTTAATACAGCGAAACAAGCTGTTTTAGACCGAAACGAGCTGAATCACAACACATCGGTTTTACAAGTGTTCCTCTGGTACGCGTCAAAACTTTTTCTCTTATAACTGCGCGAAAAGCATGTATTCTTGCTTAATACAACGAAACAAGCTGTTTTAGACCGAAACGAGTTAAATCACAACACATCGGTTTTACAAGTGTTCCTCTGATACGCGTCTAAACTTTTTTTGTCTTATAACTGCGCGAAAAGCATGTATTTGTGCTTAATACGACGAAACAAGCTGTTTTAGACCGAAACGAGCTAAATCTGAACACATCGGTTTTACAAGTGTCCCTGTGATACGCGTCAAAACTTTTTCTCTTATAACTGCGCGAAAAGCATGTATTCTTGCTTAATACAGCGAAACAAGCTGTTTTAGACCGAAACGAGCTAAATCACAACACATCAGTTTTACAAGTGTTCCTCTGATACGCGTCAAAACGTTTTTCTCTTATAACTGCGCGAAAAGCATGTATTCGTGCTTAGTTCAACGAAACAAGCTGTTTTAGACCGAAACGAGCTAAATCACAACACATCGGTTTTACAAGTGTTCTTCTGATACGCGTCACAACTTTTTCTCTTATAACTGCCCGAAAAGCATGTATTCTTGCTTAATACAACGAAACAAGCTGTTTTAGACCGAAACGAGTTAAATCACATTACATCGGTTTTACAAGTGTTCCTCTGATTCGCGTCAAAACTTTTTCTCTTATAACTGCGCGAAAAGCATGTATTCGTGCTTAGTCTAACGAAACAAGCTGTTTTAGACCGAAACGGGGTAAATCTGAACACATCGGTTTTACAAGTGTCCCTGTGACACGCGTCAAAACTTTTTCTCTTATAACTGCGCGAAAAGCACGTATTCTTGCTTAATACAGCGAAACAAGCTGTTTTAGACCGAAACGAGCTAAATCACAACACATCGGTTTTACAAGTGTCCACGTGATATTCGTCAAAACTTTTTCTCTTATAACTGCGCGAAAAGCATGTATTCGTGCTTAATACAACGAAACAAGCTGTTTTAGACCGAAACGAGCTAAATCTGAACACATCGGTTTTACAAGTGTCCCTGTGACACGCGTCACAACTTTTTCTCTTATAACTGCCCGAAAAGCATGTATTCTTGCTTAATACAGCGAAACAAGCTGTTTTAAACCGAAACGAGTTAAATCACATTACATCGGTTTTACAAGTGTTCCTCTGATACGCGTCAAAACTTTTTCTCTTAAAACTGCGCGAAAAGCATGTATTCGTGCTTAGTCTAACGAAACAAGCTGTTTTAGACCGAAACGGGGTAAATCTGAACACATCGGTTTTACAAGTGTCCCTGTGACACGCCTTTAAAACGTTTTCTCTTATAACTGCGCGAAAAGCATGTATTCCTGCTTAATACAGCGAAACAAGCTGTTTTAGACCGAAACGAGCTAAATCACAACACATCGGTTTTACAAGTGTTCCTCTGATACGCGTCAAAACTTTTTCTCTTATAACTGCGCGAAAAGCATGTATTCTTGCTTAATACAACGAAACAAGCTGTTTTAGACCGAAACGAGTTAAATCACAACACATCGGTTTTACAAGTGTCCCTCTGATACGCGTCAAAGCATGTATTTGTGCTTAATACGACGAAACAAGCTGTTTTAGACCGAAACGAGCTAAATCTGAACACATCGGTTTTACAAGTGTCCCTGTGATACGCGTCAAAACTTTTTCTCTTATAACTGCGCGAAAAGCATGTATTCTTGCTTAATACAGCGAAACAAGCTGTTTTAGACCGAAACGAGCTAAATCACAACACATCGGTTTTACAAGTGTTCCTCTGATACGCGTCAAAACTTTTTTCTCTTATAACTGCGCGAAAAGCATGTATTCGTGCTTAGTTCAACGAAACAAGCTGTTTTAGACCGAAACGAGCTAAATCACAACACATCGGTTTTACAAGTGTTCCTCTGATACGCGTCAAAACTTTTTCTCCTATAACTGCGCGAAAAGCATGTATTCTTGCTTAATACAACGAAACAAGCTGTTTTAGACCCAAACGAGCTAAATCACAACACATCGGTTTTACAAGTGTTCCTCTGATACGCGTCAAAACTTTTTCTCCTATAACTGCGCGAAAAGCATGTATTCTTGCTTAATACAACGAAACAAGCTGTTTTAGACCCAAACGAGCTAAATCACAACACATCGGTTTTACAAGTGTCCCTGTGACACGCATCAAAACTTTTTCTCTTATAACTGCGCGAAAAGCACGTATTCTTGCTTAATACAGCGAAACAAGCTGTTTTAGACCGAAACGAGCTAAATCACAACACATCGGTTTTACAAGTGTCCACGTGATATTCGTCAAAACTTTTTCTCTTATAACTGCGCGAAAAGCATGTATTCGTGCTTAATGCAACGAAACAAGCTGTTTTAGACCGAGATGAGCTAAATCTGAACACATCGGTTTTACAAGTGTCTCTCTAATACGCGTCAAAAGTTTTTCTTCTATAACTGCGCGAAAAGCATGTATTCGTGCTTAATACAACGAAACAAGCTGTTTTAGACCGAAACGAGCTAAATCTGAACACATCGGTTTTACAAGTGTCCCTGTGACACGCGTCACAACTTTTTCTCTTATAACTGCTCGAAAAGCATGTATTCTTGCTTAATACAGCGAAACAAGCTGTTTTAAACCGAAACGAGTTAAATCACATTACATCGGTTTTACAAGTGTTCCTCTGATACGCGTCAAAACTTTTTCTCTTAAAACTGCGCGTAAAGCATGTATTCGTGCTTAGTCTAACGAAACAAGCTGTTTTAGACCGAAACGGGGTAAATCTGAACACATCGGTTTTACAAGTGTCCCTGTGACACGCCTTTAAAACGTTTTCTCTTATAACTGCGCGAAAAGCATGTATTCCTGCTTAATACAGCGAAACAAGCTGTTTTAGACCGAAACGAGCTAAATCACAACACATCGGTTTTACAAGTGTTCCTCTGATACGCGTCAAAACTTTTTCTCTTATAACTGCGCGAAAAGCATGTATTCTTGCTTAATACAACGAAACAAGCTGTTTTAGACCGAAACGAGTTAAATCACAACACATCGGTTTTACAAGTGTCCCTGTGATACGCGTCAAAACTTTTTCTCTTATAACTGCGCGAAAAGCATGTATTCTTGCTTAATACAGCGAAACAAGCTGTTTTAGACCGAAACGAGCTAAATCACAACACATCGGTTTTACAAGTGTTCCTCTGATACGCGTCAAAACTTTTTTCTCTTATAACTGCGCGAAAAGCATGTATTCGTGCTTAGTTCAACGAAACAAGCTGTTTTAGACCGAAACGAGCTAAATCACAACACATCGGTTTTACAAGTGTTCCTCTGATACGCGTCAGAACTTTTTCTCTTATAACTGCGCGAAAAGCATGTTTCTTGCTTAATACAACGAAACAAGTTGTTTTAGACCGAAACGAGCTAAATCACAACACATCGGTTTTACAAGTGTCCCTGTGACACGCATCAAAACTTTTTCTCTTATAACTGCGCGAAAAGCACGTATTCTTGCTTAATACAGCGAAACAAGCTGTTTTAGACCGAAACGAGCTAAATCACAACACATCGGTTTTACAAGTGTCCACGTGATATTCGTCAAACCTTTTTCTCTTATAACAGCGCGAAAACCATGTATTCGTGCTTAATGCAACGAAACAAGCTGTTTTAGACAGAGATGAGCTAAATCTGAACACATCGGTTTTACAAGTGTCTCTATAATACGCGTCAAAAGTTTTTCTTCTATAACTGCGCGAAAAGCATGTATTCGTGGTTAATACAACGAAACAAGCTGTTTTAAACCGAAACGAGCTAAATCTGAACACATCGGTTTTACAAGTGTCCCTGTGACACGCGTCACAACTTTTTCTCTTATAACTGCCCGAAAAGCATGTATTCTTGCTTAATACAACGAAGCAAGCTGTTTTAGACCGAAACGAGTTAAATCACATTACATCGGTTTTACAAGTGTTCCTCTGATACGCGTCAAAACTTTTTCTCTTATAACTGCGCGAAAAGCATGTATTCGTGCTTAGTCTAACGAAACAAGCTGTTTTAGACCGAAACGGGGTAAATCTGAACACATCGGTTTTACAAGTGTCCCTGTGATACGCGTCAAAACTTTTTCTCTTATAACTGCGCGAAAAGCATGTATTCTTGCTTAATACAGCGAAACAAGCTGTTTTAGACCGAAACGAGATAAATCACAACACATCGATTTTACAAGTGTTCCTCTGATACGCGTCAAAACTTTTTTCTCTTATAACTGCGCGAAAAGCATGTATTCGTGGTTAGTTCAACGAAACAAGTTGTTTTAGACCGAAACGAGCTAAATCACAACACATCGGTTTTACAAGTGTTCTTCTGATACGCGTCTAAACTTTTTCTCTTATAACTGCGCGAAAAGCATGTATTCTTGCTTAATACAGCGAAACAAGCTGTTTTAGACCGAAACGAGCTAAATCACAACACATCGGTTTTACAAGTGTTCCTCTGATACGCGTCAAAACTTTTTCTCTTATAACTGCGCGAAAGGCATGTATTCTTGCTTAATACAACGAAACAAGCTGTTTTAGACCGAAACGAGCTAAATCACAACACATCGGTTTTACAAGTGTCCCTGTGACACGCGTCAAAACGTTTTCTCCTATAACTGCGCGAAAAGCATGTATTCTTGCTTAATACAGCGAAACAAGCTGTTTTAGACCGAAACGAGCTAAATCACAACACATCGGTTTTACAAGTGTCCACGTGATATTCGTCAAAACTTTTTCTCCTATAACTGCGCGAAAAGCATGTATTCTTGCTTAGTCTAACGAAACAAGCTGTTTTAGACCGAAACGGGGTAAATCTGAACACATCGATTTTACAAGTGTCCCTGTGACACGCCTTTAAAACGTTTTCTCTTATAACTGCGCGAAAAGCATGTATTCCTGCTTAATACAGCGAAACAAGCTGTTTTAGACCGAAACGAGCTGAATCACAACACATCGGTTTTACAAGTGTTCCTCTGGTACGCGTCAAAACTTTTTCTCTTATAACTGCGCGAAAAGCATGTATTCTTGCTTAATACAACGAAACAAGCTGTTTTAGACCGAAACGAGTTAAATCACAACACATCGGTTTTACAAGTGTTCCTCTGATACGCGTCTAAACTTTTTTTGTCTTATAACTGCGCGAAAAGCATGTATTTGTGCTTAATACGACGAAACAAGCTGTTTTAGACCGAAACGAGCTAAATCTGAACACATCGGTTTTACAAGTGTCCCTGTGATACGCGTCAAAACTTTTTCTCTTATAACTGCGCGAAAAGCATGTATTCTTGCTTAATACAGCGAAACAAGCTGTTTTAGACCGAAACGAGCTAAATCACAACACATCAGTTTTACAAGTGTTCCTCTGATACGCGTCAAAACGTTTTTCTCTTATAACTGCGCGAAAAGCATGTATTCGTGCTTAGTTCAACGAAACAAGCTGTTTTAGACCGAAACGAGCTAAATCACAACACATCGGTTTTACAAGTGTTCTTCTGATACGCGTCACAACTTTTTCTCTTATAACTGCCCGAAAAGCATGTATTCTTGCTTAATACAACGAAACAAGCTGTTTTAGACCGAAACGAGTTAAATCACATTACATCGGTTTTACAAGTGTTCCTCTGATTCGCGTCAAAACTTTTTCTCTTATTACTGCGCGAAAAGCATGTATTCGTGCTTAGTCTAACGAAACAAGCTGTTTTAGACCGAAACGGGGTAAATCTGAACACATCGGTTTTACAAGTGTCCCTGTGACACGCGTCAAAACTTTTTCTCTTATAACTGCGCGAAAAGCACGTATTCTTGCTTAATACAGCGAAACAAGCTGTTTTAGACCGAAACGAGCTAAATCACAACACATCGGTTTTACAAGTGTCCACGTGATATTCGTCAAAACTTTTTCTCTTATAACTGCGCGAAAAGCATGTATTCGTGCTTAATACAACGAAACAAGCTGTTTTAGACCGAAACGAGCTAAATCTGAACACATCGGTTTTACAAGTGTCCCTGTGACACGCGTCACAACTTTTTCTCTTATAACTGCCCGAAAAGCATGTATTCTTGCTTAATACAGCGAAACAAGCTGTTTTAAACCGAAACGAGTTAAATCACATTACATCGGTTTTACAAGTGTTCCTCTGATACGCGTCAAAACTTTTTCTCTTAAAACTGCGCGAAAAGCATGTATTCGTGCTTAGTCTAACGAAACAAGCTGTTTTAGACCGAAACGGGGTAAATCTGAACACATCGGTTTTACAAGTGTCCCTGTGACACGCCTTTAAAACGTTTTCTCTTATAACTGCGCGAAAAGCATGTATTCCTGCTTAATACAGCGAAACAAGCTGTTTTAGACCGAAACGAGCTAAATCACAACACATCGGTTTTACAAGTGTTCCTCTGATACGCGTCAAAACTTTTTCTCTTATAACTGCGCGAAAAGCATGTATTCTTGCTTAATACAACGAAACAAGCTGTTTTAGACCGAAACGAGTTAAATCACAACACATCGGTTTTACAAGTGTCCCTCTGATACGCGTCAAAGCATGTATTTGTGCTTAAATACGACGAAACAAGCTGTTTTAGACCGAAACGAGCTAAATCTGAACACATCGGTTTTACAAGTGTCCCTGTGATACGCGTCAAAACTTTTTCTCTTATAACTGCGCGAAAAGCATG
Source organism: Amblyomma americanum (assembly GCF_052857255.1). Classification (NCBI taxonomy): domain Eukaryota; kingdom Metazoa; phylum Arthropoda; class Arachnida; order Ixodida; family Ixodidae; genus Amblyomma; species Amblyomma americanum. The sequence goes on from NW_027526607.1 coordinate 150,925, forward strand.
TATTCTTGCTTAATACAGCGAAACAAGCTGTTTTAGACCGAAACGAGCTAAATCACAACACATCGGTTTTACAAGTGTTCCTCTGATACGCGTCAAAACTTTTTTCTCTTATAACTGCGCGAAAAGCATGTATTCGTGCTTAGTTCAACGAAACAAGCTGTTTTAGACCGAAACGAGCTAAATCACAACACATCGGTTTTACAAGTGTTCCTCTGATACGCGTCAAAACTTTTTCTCTTATAACTGCGCGAAAAGCATGTATTCTTGCTTAATACAACGAAACAAGCTGTTTTAGACCGAAACGAGCTAAATCACAACACATCGGTTTTACAAGTGTCCCTGTGACACGCATCAATACTTTTTCTCTTATAACTGCGCGAAAAGCACGTATTCTTGCTTAATACAGCGAAACAAGCTGTTTTAGACCGAAACGAGCTAAATCACAACACATCGGTTTTACAAGTGTCCACGTGATATTCGTCAAAACTTTTTCTCTTATAACAGCGCGAAAAGCATGTATTCGTGCTTAATGCAACGAAACAAGCTGTTTTAGACAGAGATGAGCTAAATCTGAACACATCGGTTTTACAAGTGGCTCTCTAATATGCGTCAAAAGTTTTTCTTCTATAACTGCGCGAAAAGCATGTATTCGTGGTTAATACAACGAAACAAGCTGTTTTAAACCGAAACGAGCTAAATCTGAACACATCGGTTTTACAAGTGTCCCTGTGACACGCGTCACAACTTTTTTTCTTATAACTGCCCGAAAAGCATGTATTCTTGCTTAATACAACGAAACAAGCTGTTTTAGACCGAAACGAGCTAAATCACAACACATCGGTTTTACAAGTGTCCACGTGATATTCGTCAAAACTTTTTCTCCTATAACTGCGCGAAAAGCATGTATTCTTGCTTAGTCTAACGAAACAAGCTGTTTTAGACCGAAACGGGGTAAATCTGAACACATCGATTTTACAAGTGTCCCTGTGACACGCCTTTAAAACGTTTTCTCTTATAACTGCGCGAAAAGCATGTATTCCTGCTTAATACAGCGAAACAAGCTGTTTTAGACCGAAACGAGCTGAATCACAACACATCGGTTTTACAAGTGTTCCTCTGGTACGCGTCAAAACTTTTTCTCTTATAACTGCGCGAAAAGCATGTATTCTTGCTTAATACAACGAAACAAGCTGTTTTAGACCGAAACGAGTTAAATCACAACACATCGGTTTTACAAGTGTTCCTCTGATACGCGTCTAAACTTTTTTTGTCTTATAACTGCGCGAAAAGCATGTATTTGTGCCTAATACGACGAAACAAGCTGTTTTAGACCGAAACGAGCTAAATCTGAACACATCGGTTTTACAAGTGTCCCTGTGATACGCGTCAAAACTTTTTCTCTTATAACTGCGCGAAAAGCATGTATTCTTGCTTAATACAGCGAAACAAGCTGTTTTAGACCGAAACGAGCTAAATCACAACACATCAGTTTTACAAGTGTTCCTCTGATACGCGTCAAAACGTTTTTCTCTTATAACTGCGCGAAAAGCATGTATTCGTGCTTAGTTCAACGAAACAAGCTGTTTTAGACCGAAACGAGCTAAATCACAACACATCGGTTTTACAAGTGTTCTTCTGATACGCGTCACAACTTTTTCTCTTATAACTGCCCGAAAAGCATGTATTCTTGCTTAATACAACGAAACAAGCTGTTTTAGACCGAAACGAGTTAAATCACATTACATCGGTTTTACAAGTGTTCCTCTGATTCGCGTCAAAACTTTTTCTCTTATAACTGCGCGAAAAGCATGTATTCGTGCTTAGTCTAACGAAACAAGCTGTTTTAGACCGAAACGGGGTAAATCTGAACACATCGGTTTTACAAGTGTCCCTGTGACACGCGTCAAAACTTTTTCTCTTATAACTGCGCGAAAAGCACGTATTCTTGCTTAATACAGCGAAACAAGCTGTTTTAGACCGAAACGAGCTAAATCACAACACATCGGTTTTACAAGTGTCCACGTGATATTCGTCAAAACTTTTTCTCTTATAACTGCGCGAAAAGCATGTATTCGTGCTTAATGCAACGAAACAAGCTGTTTTAGACCGAGATGAGCTAAATCTGAACACATCGGTTTTACAAGTGTCTCTCTAATACGCGTCAAAAGTTTTTCTTCTATAACTGCGCGAAAAGCATGTATTCGTGCTTAATACAACGAAACAAGCTGTTTTAGACCGAAACGAGCTAAATCTGAACACATCGGTTTTACAAGTGTCCCTGTGACACGCGTCACAACTTTTTCTCTTATAACTGCCCGAAAAGCATGTATTCTTGCTTAATACAGCGAAACAAGCTGTTTTAAACCGAAACGAGTTAAATCACATTACATCGGTTTTACAAGTGTTCCTCTGATACGCGTCAAAACTTTTTCTCTTAAAACTGCGCGAAAAGCATGTATTCGTGCTTAGTCTAACGAAACAAGCTGTTTTAGACCAAAACGGGGTAAATCTGAACACATCGGTTTTACAAGTGTCCCTGTGACACGCCTTTAAAACGTTTTCTCTTATAACTGCGCGAAAAGCATGTATTCCTGCTTAATACAGCGAAACAAGCTGTTTTAGACCGAAACGAGCTAAATCACAACACATCGGTTTTACAAGTGTTCCTCTGATACGCGTCAAAACTTTTTCTCTTATAACTGCGCGAAAAGCATGTATTCTTGCTTAATACAACGAAACAAGCTGTTTTAGACCGAAACGAGTTAAATCACAACACATCGGTTTTACAAGTGTCCCTCTGATACGCGTCAAAGCATGTATTTGTGCTTAATACGACGAAACAAGCTGTTTTAGACCGAAACGAGCTAAATCTGAACACATCGGTTTTACAAGTGTCCCTGTGATACGCGTCAAAACTTTTTCTCTTATAACTGCGCGAAAAGCATGTATTCTTGCTTAATACAGCGAAACAAGCTGTTTTAGACCGAAACGAGCTAAATCACAACACATCGGTTTTACAAGTGTTCCTCTGATACGCGTCAAAACTTTTTTCTCTTATAACTGCGCGAAAAGCATGTATTCGTGCTTAGTTCAACGAAACAAGCTGTTTTAGACCGAAACGAGCTAAATCACAACACATCGGTTTTACAAGTGTTCCTCTGATACGCGTCAAAACTTTTTTCTCTTATAACTGCGCTAAAAGCATTATTCTTGCTTAATACAACGAAACAAGCTGTTTTAGACCGAAACGAGCTAAATCACAACACATCGGTTTTACAAGTGTCCCTGTGACACGCATCAATACTTTTTCTCTTATAACTGCGCGAAAAGCACGTATTCTTGCTTAATACAGCGAAACAAGCTGTTTTAGACCGAAACGAGCTAAATCACAACACATCGGTTTTACAAGTGTCCACGTGATATTCGTCAAAACTTTTTCTCTTATAACAGCGCGAAAAGCATGTATTCGTGCTTAATGCAACGAAACAAGCTGTTTTAGACAGAGATGAGATAAATCTGAACACATCGGTTTTACAAGTGTCTCTCTAATATGCGTCAAAAGTTTTTCTTCTATAACTGCGCGAAAAGCATGTATTCGTGGTTAATACAACGAAACAAGCTGTTTTAAACCGAAACGAGCTAAATCTGAACACATCGGTTTTACAAGTGTCCCTGTGACACGCGTCAAAACTTTTTCTCTTATAACTGCCCGAAAAGCATGTATTCTTGCTTAATACAACGAAACAAGCTGTTTTAGACCGAAACGAGTTAAATCACCTTACATCGGTTTTACAAGTGTTCCTCTGATACGCGTCAAAACTTTTTCTCTTATAACTGCGCGAAAAGCATGTATTCGTGCTTAGTCTAAAGAAACAAGCTGTTTTAGACCGAAACGGGGTAAATCTGAACACATCGGTTTTACAAGTGTCCCTGTGATACGCGTCAAAACTTTTTCTCTTATAACTGCGCGAAAAGCATGTATTCTTGCTTAATACAGCGAAACAAGCTGTTTTAGACCGAAACGAGATAAATCACAACACATCGATTTTACAAGTGTTCCTCTGATACGCGTCAAAACTTTTTTCTCTTATAACTGCGCGAAAAGCATGTATTCGTGCTTAGTTCAACGAAACAAGCTGTTTTAGACCGAAACGAGCTAAATCACAACACATCGGTTTTACAAGTGTTCTTCTGATACGCGTCTAAACTTTTTCTCTTATAACTGCGCGAAAAGCATGTATTCTTGCTTAATACAGCGAAACAAGCTGTTTTAGACCGAAACGAGCTAAATCTCAACACAGCAGTTTTACAAGTGTTCCTCTGATACGCGTCAAAACTTTTTCTCTTATAACTGCGCGAAAAGCATGTATTCTTGCTTAATACAACGAAACAAGCTGTTTTAGACCGAAACGAGCTAAATCACAACACATCGGTTTTACAAGTGTCCCTGTGACACGCGTCAAAACTTTTTCTCTTATAACTGCGCGAAAAGCATGTATTCTTGCTTATTACAGCGAAACAAGCTGTTTTAGACCGAAGCGAGCTAAATCACAACACATCGGTTTTACAAGTGTCCACGTGATATTCGTCAAAACGTTTTCTCTTATAACTGCGCGAAAAACATGTATTCGTGCTTAATACAACGAAACAAGCTGTTTTAGACCGAGATGAGCTAAATCTGAACACATCGGTTTTACAAGTGTCTCTCTAATACGCGTCAAAAATTTTTCTTCTATAACTGCGCGAAAAGCATGTATTCGTGCTTAAAACAACGAAACAAGCTGTTTTATACCAAAACGAGCTATATCTGAACACATCGGTTTTACACGTGTCCCTGTGACACGCGTCAAAACGTTTTCTCCTATAACTGCGCGACAAGCACGTATTCTTGCTTAATACAGCGAAACAAGCTGTTTTAGACCGAAACGAGTTAAATCACAACACATAGGTTTTACAAGTGTTCCTCTGATACGCGTCAAAACTTTTTCTCTTATAACTGCGCGAAAAGCATGTATTCTTGCTTAATACAACGAAACAAGCTGTTTTAGACCGAAACGAGCTAAATCACAACACATCGGTTTTACAAGTGTCCCTGTGACACGCGTCAAAACTTTTTCTCTTATAACTGCGCGAAAAGCATGTATTCTTGCTTATTACAGCGAAACAAGCTGTTTTAGACCGAAGCGAGCTAAATCACAACACATCGGTTTTACAAGTGTCCACGTGATATTCGTCAAAACTTTTTCTCTTATAACTGCGCGAAAAACATGTATTCGTGCTTAATACAACGAAACAAGCTGTTTTAGACCGAGATGAGCTAAATCTGAACACATCGGTTTTACAAGTGTCTCTCTAATACGCGTCAAAAATTTTTCTTCTATAACTGCGCGAAAAGCATGTATTCGTGCTTAAAACAACGAAACAAGCTGTTTTATACCAAAACGAGCTATATCTGAACACATCGGTTTTACACGTGTCCCTGTGACACGCGTCAAAACGTTTTCTCCTATAACTGCGCGACAAGCACGTATTCTTGCTTAATACAGCGAAACAAGCTGTTTTAGACCGAAACGAGTTAAATCACAACACATCGGTTTTACAAGTGTTCCTCTGATACGCGTCAAAACTTTTTCTCTTATAACTGCGCGAAAAGCATGTATTCTTGCTTAGTCTAACGAAACAAGCTGTTTTAGACCGAAACGGGGTAAATCTGAACACATCGGTTTTACAAGTGTCCCTGTGACACGCCTTTAAAACGTTTGCTCTTATAACTGCGCGAAAAGCATGTATTCCTGCTTAATACAGCGAAACAAGCTGTTTTAGACCGAAACGAGCTAAATCACAACACATCGGTTTTACAAGTGTCCACGTGATATTCGTCAAAACTTTTTCTCTTATAACTGCGCGAAAAGCATGTATTCGTGCTTAATGCAACGAAACAAGCTGTTTTAGACCGAGATGAGCTAAATCTGAACACATCGGTTTTACAAGTGTCTCTCTAATACGCGTCAAAAGTTTTTCTTCTATAACTGCGCGAAAAGCATGTATTCGTGCTTAATACAACGAAACAAGCTGTTTTAGACCGAAACGAGCTAAATCTGAACACATCGGTTTTACAAGTGTCCCTGTGACACGCGTCACAACTTTTTCTCTTATAACTGCCCGAAAAGCATGTATTCTTGCTTAATACAGCGAAACAAGCTGTTTTAAACCGAAACGAGTTAAATCACATTACATCGGTTTTACAAGTGTTCCTCTGATACGCGTCAAAACTTTTTCTCTTAAAACTGCGCGAAAAGCATGTATTCGTGCTTAGTCTAACGAAACAAGCTGTTTTAGACCGAAACGGGGTAAATCTGAACACATCGGTTTTACGTGTCCCTGTGACACGCCTTTAAAACGTTTTCTCTTATAACTGCGCGAAAAGCATGTATTCCTGCTTAATACAGCGAAACAAGCTGTTTTAGACCGAAACGAGCTAAATCACAACACATCGGTTTTACAAGTGTTCCTCTGATACGCGTCAAAACTTTTTCTCTTATAACTGCGCGAAAAGCATGTATTCTTGCTTAATACAACGAAACAAGCTGTTTTAGACCGAAACGAGTTAAATCACAACACATCGGTTTTACAAGTGTTCCTCTGATACGCGTCAAAACTTTTTTCTCTTATAACTGCGCGAAAAGCATGTATTTGTGCTTAATACGACGAAACAAGCTGTTTTAGACCGAAACGAGCTAAATCTGAACACATCGGTTTTACAAGTGTTCCTCTGATACGCGTCAAAACTTTTTTCTCTTATAACTGCGCGAAAAGCATGTATTCGTGCTTAGTTCAACGAAACAAGCTGTTTTAGACCGAAACGAGCTAAATCACATCACATCGGTTTTACAAGTGTTCCTTTGATACGCGTCAAAACTTTTTCTCTTATAACTGCGCGAAAAGCATGTATTCTTGCTTAATACAACGAAACAAGCTGTTTTAGACCGAAACGAGCTAAATCACAACACATCGGTTTTAGAAGTGTCCCTGTGACACGCATCAAAACTTTTTCTCTTATAACTGCGCGAAAAGCACGTATTCTTGCTTAATACAGCGAAACAAGCTGTTTTAGACCGAAACGAGCTAAATCACAACACATCGGTTTTACAAGTGTCCACGTGATATTCGTCAAAACTTTTTCTCTTATAACAGCGCGAAAAGCATGTATTCGTGCTTAATGCAACGAAACAAGCTGTTTTAGACAGAGATGAGCTAAATCTGAACACATTGGTTTTACAAGTGTCTCTCTAATACGCGTCAAAAGTTTTTCTTCTATAACTGCGCGAAAAGCATTTATTCGTGGTTAATACAACGACACAAGCTGTTTTAGACCGAAACGAGCTAAATCTGAACACATCGGTTTTACAAGTGTCCCTGTGACACGCGTCACAACTTTTTCTCTTATAACTGCCCGAAAAGCATGTATTCTTGCTTAATACAACGAAACAAGCTGTTTTAGACCGAAACGAGTTAAATCACATTACATCGGTTTTACAAGTCTTCCTCTGATACGCGTCAAAACTTTTTCTCTTATAACTGCGCGAAAAGCATGTATTCGTGCTTAGTCTAACGAAACAAGCTGTTTTAGACCGAAACGGGGTAAATCTGAACACATCGGTTTTACAAGTGTCCCTGTGATACGCGTCAAAACTTTTTCTCTTATAACTGCGCGAAAAGCATGTATTCTTGCTTAATACAGCGAAACAAGCTGTTTTAGACCGAAACGAGATAAATCACAACACATCGATTTTACAAGTGTTCCTCTGATACGCGTCAAAACTTTTTTCTCTTATAACTGCGCGAAAAGCATGTATTCGTGCTTAGTTCAACGAAACAAGCTGTTTTAGACCGAAACGAGCTAAATCACAACACATCGGTTTTACAAGTGTTCTTCTGATACGCGTCTAAACTTTTTCTCTTATAACTGCGCGAAAAGCATGTATTCTTGCTTAATACAGCGAAACAAGCTGTTTTAGACCGAAACGAGCTAAATCTCAACACAGCAGTTTTACAAGTGTTCCTCTGATACGCGTCAAAACTTTTTCTCTTATAACTGCGCGAAAAGCATGTATTCTTGCTTAATACAACGAAACAAGCTGTTTTAGACCGAAACGAGCTAAATCACAACACATCGGTTTTACAAGTGTCCCTGTGACACGCGTCAAAACTTTTTCTCTTATAACTGCGCGAAAAGCATGTATTCTTGCTTATTACAGCGAAACAAGCTGTTTTAGACCGAAGCGAGCTAAATCACAACACATCGGTTTTACAAGTGTCCACGTGATATTCGTCAAAACGTTTTCTCTTATAACTGCGCGAAAAACATGTATTCGTGCTTAATACAACGAAACAAGCTGTTTTAGACCGAGATGAGCTAAATCTGAACACATCGGTTTTACAAGTGTCTCTCTAATACGCGTCAAAAATTTTTCTTCTATAACTGCGCGAAAAGCATGTATTCGTGCTTAAAACAACGAAACAAGCTGTTTTATACCAAAACGAGCTATATCTGAACACATCGGTTTTACACGTGTCCCTGTGACACGCGTCAAAACGTTTTCTCCTATAACTGCGCGACAAGCACGTATTCTTGCTTAATACAGCGAAACAAGCTGTTTTAGACCGAAACGAGTTAAATCACAACACATAGGTTTTACAAGTGTTCCTCTGATACGCGTCAAAACTTTTTCTCTTATAACTGCGCGAAAAGCATGTATTCTTGCTTAATACAACGAAACAAGCTGTTTTAGACCGAAACGAGCTAAATCACAACACATCGGTTTTACAAGTGTCCCTGTGACACGCGTCAAAACTTTTTCTTTTATAACTGCGCGAAAAGCATGTATTCTTGCTTATTACAGCGAAACAAGCTGTTTTAGACCGAAGCGAGCTAAATCACAACACATCGGTTTTACAAGTGTCCACGTGATATTCGTCAAAACTTTTTCTCTTATAACTGCGCGAAAAACATGTATTCGTGCTTAATACAACGAAACAAGCTGTTTTAGACCGAGATGAGCTAAATCTGAACACATCGGTTTTACAAGTGTCTCTCTAATACGCGTCAAAAATTTTTCTTCTATAACTGCGCGAAAAGCATGTATTCGTGCTTAAAACAACGAAACAAGCTGTTTTATACCAAAACGAGCTATATCTGAACACATCGGTTTTACACGTGTCCCTGTGACACGCGTCAAAACGTTTTCTCCTATAACTGCGCGACAAGCACGTATTCTTGCTTAATACAGCGAAACAAGCTGTTTTAGACCGAAACGAGTTAAATCACAACACATCGGTTTTACAAGTGTTCCTCTGATACGCGTCAAAACTTTTTCTCTTATAACTGCGCGAAAAGCATGTATTCTTGCTTAGTCTAACGAAACAAGCTGTTTTAGACCGAAACGGGGTAAATCTGAACACATCGGTTTTACAAGTGTCCCTGTGACACGCCTTTAAAACGTTTGCTCTTATAACTGCGCGAAAAGCATGTATTCCTGCTTAATACAGCGAAACAAGCTGTTTTAGACCGAAACGAGCTAAATCACAACACATCGGTTTTACAAGTGTCCACGTGATATTCGTCAAAACTTTTTCTCTTATAACTGCGCGAAAAGCATGTATTCGTGCTTAATGCAACGAAACAAGCTGTTTTAGACCGAGATGAGCTAAATCTGAACACATCGGTTTTACAAGTGTCTCTCTAATACGCGTCAAAAGTTTTTCTTCTATAACTGCGCGAAAAGCATGTATTCGTGCTTAATACAACGAAACAAGCTGTTTTAGACCGAAACGAGCTAAATCTGAACACATCGGTTTTACAAGTGTCCCTGTGACACGCGTCACAACTTTTTCTCTTATAACTGCCCGAAAAGCATGTATTCTTGCTTAATACAGCGAAACAAGCTGTTTTAAACCGAAACGAGTTAAATCACATTACATCGGTTTTACAAGTGTTCCTCTGATACGCGTCAAAACTTTTTCTCTTAAAACTGCGCGAAAAGCATGTATTCGTGCTTAGTCTAACGAAACAAGCTGTTTTAGACCGAAACGGGGTAAATCTGAACACATCGGTTTTACGTGTCCCTGTGACACGCCTTTAAAACGTTTTCTCTTATAACTGCGCGAAAAGCATGTATTCCTGCTTAATACAGCGAAACAAGCTGTTTTAGACCGAAACGAGCTAAATCACAACACATCGGTTTTACAAGTGTTCCTCTGATACGCGTCAAAACTTTTTCTCTTATAACTGCGCGAAAAGCATGTATTCTTGCTTAATACAACGAAACAAGCTGTTTTAGACCGAAACGAGTTAAATCACAACACATCGGTTTTACAAGTGTTCCTCTGATACGCGTCAAAACTTTTTTCTCTTATAACTGCGCGAAAAGCATGTATTTGTGCTTAATACGACGAAACAAGCTGTTTTAGACCGAAACGAGCTAAATCTGAACACATCGGTTTTACAAGTGTTCCTCTGATACGCGTCAAAACTTTTTTCTCTTATAACTGCGCGAAAAGCATGTATTCGTGCTTAGTTCAACGAAACAAGCTGTTTTAGACCGAAACGAGCTAAATCACATCACATCGGTTTTACAAGTGTTCCTTTGATACGCGTCAAAACTTTTTCTCTTATAACTGCGCGAAAAGCATGTATTCTTGCTTAATACAACGAAACAAGCTGTTTTAGACCGAAACGAGCTAAATCACAACACATCGGTTTTAGAAGTGTCCCTGTGACACGCATCAAAACTTTTTCTCTTATAACTGCGCGAAAAGCACGTATTCTTGCTTAATACAGCGAAACAAGCTGTTTTAGACCGAAACGAGCTAAATCACAACACATCGGTTTTACAAGTGTCCACGTGATATTCGTCAAAACTTTTTCTCTTATAACAGCGCGAAAAGCATGTATTCGTGCTTAATGCAACGAAACAAGCTGTTTTAGACAGAGATGAGCTAAATCTGAACACATTGGTTTTACAAGTGTCTCTCTAATACGCGTCAAAAGTTTTTCTTCTATAACTGCGCGAAAAGCATTTATTCGTGGTTAATACAACGACACAAGCTGTTTTAGACCGAAACGAGCTAAATCTGAACACATCGGTTTTACAAGTGTCCCTGTGACACGCGTCACAACTTTTTCTCTTATAACTGCCCGAAAAGCATGTATTCTTGCTTAATACAACGAAACAAGCTGTTTTAGACCGAAACGAGTTAAATCACATTACATCGGTTTTACAAGTCTTCCTCTGATACGCGTCAAAACTTTTTCTCTTATAACTGCGCGAAAAGCATGTATTCGTGCTTAGTCTAACGAAACAAGCTGTTTTAGACCGAAACGGGGTAAATCTGAACACATCGGTTTTACAAGTGTCCCTGTGATACGCGTCAAAACTTTTTCTCTTATAACTGCGCGAAAAGCATGTATTCTTGCTTAATACAGCGAAACAAGCTGTTTTAGACCGAAACGAGATAAATCACAACACATCGGTTTTACAAGTGTTCCTCTGATACGCGTCAAAACTTTTTTCTCTTATAACTGCGCGAAAAGCATGTATTCGTGCTTAGTTCAACGAAACAAGCTGTTTTAGACCGAAACGAGCTAAATCACAACACATCGGTTTTACAAGTGTTCTTCTGATACGCGTCTAAACTTTTTCTCTTATAACTGCGCGAAAAGCATGTATTCTTGCTTATTACAGCGAAACAAGCTGTTTTAGACCGAAACGAGCTAAATCACAACACATCGGTTTTACAAGTGTTCCTCTGATACGCGTAAAAACTTTTTCTCTTATAACTGCGCGAAAAGCATGTATTCTTGCTTAATACAACGAAACAAGCTGTTTTAGACCGAAACGAGCTAAATCACAACACATCGGTTTTACAAGTGTCCCTGTGACACGCGTCAAAACTTTTTTTCTCTTATAACTGCGCGAAAAGCATGTATTCCTGCTTAATACAACGAAACAAGCTGTTTTAAACCGAAACGAGTTAAATCACATTACATCGGTTTTACAAGTGTTCCTCTGATACGCGTCAAAACTTTTTCTCTTATAACTGCGCGAAAAGCATGTATTCTTGCTTAGTCTAACGAAACAAGCTGTTTTAGACCGAAACGGGGTAAATCTGAACACATCGGTTTTACAAGTGTCCCTGTGACACGCCTTTAAAACGTTTTCTCTTATAACTGCGCGAAAAGCATGTATTCCTGCTTAATACAGCGAAACAAGCTGTTTTAGACCGAAACGAGCTAAATCACAACACATCGGTTTTACAAGTGTTCCTCTGATACGCGTCAAAACTTTTTCTCTTATAACTCCGCGAAAAGCATGTATTCTTGCTTAATACAACGAAACAAGCTGTTTTAGACCGAAACGAGTTAAATCACAACACATCGGTTTTACAAGTGTTCCTCTGATACGCGTCTAAACTTTTTTTCTCTTATAACTGCGCGAAAAGCATGTATTTGTGCTTAATACGACGAAACAAGCTGTTTTAGACCGAAACGAGCTAAATCTGAACACATCGGTTTTACAAGTGTCCCTGTGATACGCGTCAAAACTTTTTCTCTTATAACTGCGCGAAAAGCATGTATTCTTGCTTAATACAGCGAAACAAGCTGTTTTAGACCGAAACGAGCTAAATCACAACACATCGGTTTTACAAGTGTTCCTCTGATACGCGTCAAAACTTTTTTCTCTTATAACTGCGCGAAAAGCATGTATTCGTGCTTAGTTAAACGAAACAAGCTGTTTTAGACCGAAACGAGCTAAATCAAAACACATCGGTTTTACAAGTGTTCTTCTGATACGCGTCACAACTTTTTCTCTTATAACTGCCCGAAAAGCATGTATTCTTGCTTAATACAACGAAACAAGCTGTTTTAGACCGAAACGAGTTAAATCACATTACATCGGTTTTACAAGTGTTCCTCTGATACGCGTCAAAACTTTTTCTCTTATAACTGCGCGAAAAGCATGTATTCGTGCTTAGTCTAACGAAACAAGCTGTTTTAGACCGAAACGGGGTAAATCTGAACACATCGGTTTTACAAGTGTCCCTGTGATACGCGTCAAAACTTTTTCTCTTATAACTGCGCGAAAAGCATGTATTCTTGCTTAATACAGCGAAACAAGCTGTTTTAGACCGAAACGAGATAAATCACAACACATCGGTTTTACAAGTGTTCCCCTGATACGCGTTAAAACTTTTTTCTCTTATAAGTGCGCGAAAAGCACGTATTCTTGCTTAATACAGCGAAACAAGCTGTTTTAGACCGAAACGAGTTAAATCACAACACATCGGTTTTACAAGTGTTCCTCTGATACGCGTCAATACTTTTTTTCTCTTATAACTGCGCGAAAAGCATGTATTCGTGCTTAGTTCAACGAAACAAGCTGTTTTAGACCGAAACGAGCTAAATCACAACACATCGGTTTTACAAGTGTTCTTCTGATACGCGTCTAAACTTTTTCTCTTATAACTGCGCGAAAAGCATGTATTCTTGCTTATTACAGCGAAACAAGCTGTTTTAGACCGAAACGAGCTAAATCACAACACATCGGTTTTACAAGTGTTCCTCTGATACGCGTAAAAAGTTTTTCTCTTATAACTGCGCGAAAAGCATGTATTCTTGCTTAATACAACGAAACAAGCTGTTTTAGACCGAAACGAGCTAAATCACAACACATCGGTTTTACAAGTGTCCCTGTGACACGCGTCAAAACTTTTTTTCTCTTATAACTGCGCGAAAAGCATGTATTCCTGCTTAATACAACGAAACAAGCTGTTTTAAACCGAAACGAGTTAAATCACATTACATCGGTTTTACAAGTGTTCCTCTGATACGCGTCAAAACTTTTTCTCTTATAACTGCGCGAAAAGCATGTATTCTTGCTTAGTCTAACGAAACAAGCTGTTTTAGACCGAAACGGGGTAAATCTGAACACATCGGTTTTACAAGTGTCCCTGTGACACGCCTTTAAAACGTTTTCTCTTATAACTGCGCGAAAAGCATGTATTCCTGCTTAATACAGCGAAACAAGCTGTTTTAGACCGAAACGAGCTAAATCACAACACATCGGTTTTACAAGTGTTCCTCTGATACGCGTCAAAACTTTTTCTCTTATAACTCCGCGAAAAGCATGTATTCTTGCTTAATACAACGAAACAAGCTGTTTTAGACCGAAACGAGTTAAATCACAACACATCGGTTTTACAAGTGTTCCTCTGATACGCGTCTAAACTTTTTTTCTCTTATAACTGCGCGAAAAGCATGTATTTGTGCTTAATACGACGAAACAAGCTGTTTTAGACCGAAACGAGCTAAATCTGAACACATCGGTTTTACAAGTGTCCCTGTGATACGCGTCAAAACTTTTTCTCTTATAACTGCGCGAAAAGCATGTATTCTTGCTTAATACAGCGAAACAAGCTGTTTTAGACCGAAACGAGCTAAATCACAACACATCGGTTTTACAAGTGTTCCTCTGATACGCGTCAAAACTTTTTTCTCTTATAACTGCGCGAAAAGCATGTATTCGTGCTTAGTTAAACGAAACAAGCTGTTTTAGACCGAAACGAGCTAAATCAAAACACATCGGTTTTACAAGTGTTCTTCTGATACGCGTCACAACTTTTTCTCTTATAACTGCCCGAAAAGCATGTATTCTTGCTTAATACAACGAAACAAGCTGTTTTAGACCGAAACGAGTTAAATCACATTACATCGGTTTTACAAGTGTTCCTCTGATACGCGTCAAAACTTTTTCTCTTATAACTGCGCGAAAAGCATGTATTCGTGCTTAGTCTAACGAAACAAGCTGTTTTAGACCGAAACGGGGTAAATCTGAACACATCGGTTTTACAAGTGTCCCTGTGATACGCGTCAAAACTTTTTCTCTTATAACTGCGCGAAAAGCATGTATTCTTGCTTAATACAGCGAAACAAGCTGTTTTAGACCGAAACGAGATAAATCACAACACATCGGTTTTACAAGTGTTCCCCTGATACGCGTTAAAACTTTTTTCTCTTATAACTGCGCGAAAAGCACGTATTCTTGCTTAATACAGCGAAACAAGCTGTTTTAGACCGAAACGAGTTAAATCACAACACATCGGTTTTACAAGTGTTCCTCTGATACGCGTCAATACTTTTTTTCTCTTATAACTGCGCGAAAAGCATGTATTCCTGCTTAATACAACGAAACAAGCTGTTTTAAACCGAAACGAGTTAAATCACATTACATCGGTTTTACAAGTGTTCCTCTGATACGCGTCAAAACTTTTTCTCTTATAACTGCGCGAAAAGCATGTATTCTTGCTTAGTCTAACGAAACAAGCTGTTTTAGACCGAAACGGGGTAAATCTGAACACATCGGTTTTACAAGTGTCCCTGTGACACGCCTTTAAAACGTTTTCTCTTATAACTGCGCGAAAAGCATGTATTCCTGCCTAATACAGCGAAACAAGCTGTTTTAGACCGAAACGAGCTAAATCACAACACATCGGTTTTACAAGTGTTCCTCTGATACGCGTCAAAACTTTTTCTCTTATAACTGCGCGAAAAGCATGTATTCTTGCTTAATACAACGAAACAAGCTGTTTTAGACCGAAACGAGTTAAATCACAACACATAGGTTTTACAAGTGTTCCTCTGATACGCGTCAAAACTTTTTCTCTTATAACTGCGCGAAAAGCATGTATTCTTGCTTAATACAACGAAACAAGCTGTTTTAGACCGAAACGAGCTAAATCACAACACATCGGTTTTACAAGTGTCCCTGTGACACGCGTCAAAACTTTTTCTCTTATAACTGCGCGAAAAGCATGTATTCTTGCTTATTACAGCGAAACAAGCTGTTTTAGACCGAAGCGAGCTAAATCACAACACATCGGTTTTACAAGTGTCCACGTGATATTCGTCAAAACTTTTTCTCTTATAACTGCGCGAAAAACATGTATTCGTGCTTAATACAACGAAACAAGCTGTTTTAGACCGAGATGAGCTAAATCTGAACACATCGGTTTTACAAGTGTCTCTCTAATACGCGTCAAAAATTTTTCTTCTATAACTGCGCGAAAAGCATGTATTCGTGCTTAAAACAACGAAACAAGCTGTTTTATACCAAAACGAGCTATATCTGAACACATCGGTTTTACACGTGTCCCTGTGACACGCGTCAAAACGTTTTCTCCTATAACTGCGCGACAAGCACGTATTCTTGCTTAATACAGCGAAACAAGCTGTTTTAGACCGAAACGAGTTAAATCACAACACATCGGTTTTACAAGTGTTCCTCTGATACGCGTCAAAACTTTTTCTCTTATAACTGCGCGAAAAGCATGTATTCTTGCTTAGTCTAACGAAACAAGCTGTTTTAGACCGAAACGGGGTAAATCTGAACACATCGGTTTTACAAGTGTCCCTGTGACACGCCTTTAAAACGTTTGCTCTTATAACTGCGCGAAAAGCATGTATTCCTGCTTAATACAGCGAAACAAGCTGTTTTAGACCGAAACGAGCTAAATCACAACACATCGGTTTTACAAGTGTCCACGTGATATTCGTCAAAACTTTTTCTCTTATAACTGCGCGAAAAGCATGTATTCGTGCTTAATGCAACGAAACAAGCTGTTTTAGACCGAGATGAGCTAAATCTGAACACATCGGTTTTACAAGTGTCTCTCTAATACGCGTCAAAAGTTTTTCTTCTATAACTGCGCGAAAAGCATGTATTCGTGCTTAATACAACGAAACAAGCTGTTTTAGACCGAAACGAGCTAAATCTGAACACATCGGTTTTACAAGTGTCCCTGTGACACGCGTCACAACTTTTTCTCTTATAACTGCCCGAAAAGCATGTATTCTTGCTTAATACAGCGAAACAAGCTGTTTTAAACCGAAACGAGTTAAATCACATTACATCGGTTTTACAAGTGTTCCTCTGATACGCGTCAAAACTTTTTCTCTTAAAACTGCGCGAAAAGCATGTATTCGTGCTTAGTCTAACGAAACAAGCTGTTTTAGACCGAAACGGGGTAAATCTGAACACATCGGTTTTACGTGTCCCTGTGACACGCCTTTAAAACGTTTTCTCTTATAACTGCGCGAAAAGCATGTATTCCTGCTTAATACAGCGAAACAAGCTGTTTTAGACCGAAACGAGCTAAATCACAACACATCGGTTTTACAAGTGTTCCTCTGATACGCGTCAAAACTTTTTCTCTTATAACTGCGCGAAAAGCATGTATTCTTGCTTAATACAACGAAACAAGCTGTTTTAGACCGAAACGAGTTAAATCACAACACCGGTTTTACAAGTGTTCCTCTGATACGCGTCAAAACTTTTTTCTCTTATAACTGCGCGAAAAGCATGTATTTGTGCTTAATACGACGAAACAAGCTGTTTTAGACCGAAACGAGCTAAATCTGAACACATCGGTTTTACAAGTGTTCCTCTGATACGCGTCAAAACTTTTTTCTCTTATAACTGCGCGAAAAGCATGTATTCGTGCTTAGTTCAACGAAACAAGCTGTTTTAGACCGAAACGAGCTAAATCACATCACATCGGTTTTACAAGTGTTCCTTTGATACGCGTCAAAACTTTTTCTCTTATAACTGCGCGAAAAGCATGTATTCTTGCTTAATACAACGAAACAAGCTGTTTTAGACCGAAACGAGCTAAATCACAACACATCGGTTTTAGAAGTGTCCCTGTGACACGCATCAAAACTTTTTCTCTTATAACTGCGCGAAAAGCACGTATTCTTGCTTAATACAGCGAAACAAGCTGTTTTAGACCGAAACGAGCTAAATCACAACACATCGGTTTTACAAGTGTCCACGTGATATTCGTCAAAACTTTTTCTCTTATAACAGCGCGAAAAGCATGTATTCGTGCTTAGTCTAACGAAACAAGCTGTTTTAGACCGAAACGGGGTAAATCTGAACACATCGGTTTTACAAGTGTCCCTGTGATACGCGTCAAAACTTTTTCTCTTATAACTGCGCGAAAAGCATGTATTCTTGCTTAATACAGCGAAACAAGCTGTTTTAGACCGAAACGAGATAAATCACAACACATCGGTTTTACAAGTGTTCCTCTGATACGCGTCAAAACTTTTTTCTCTTATAACTGCGCGAAAAGCATGTATTCGTGCTTAGTTCAACGAAACAAGCTGTTTTAGACCGAAACGAGCTAAATCACAACACATCGGTTTTACAAGTGTTCTTCTGATACGCGTCTAAACTTTTTCTCTTATAACTGCGCGAAAAGCATGTATTCTTGCTTATTACAGCGAAACAAGCTGTTTTAGACCGAAACGAGCTAAATCACAACACATCGGTTTTACAAGTGTTCCTCTGATACGCGTAAAAACTTTTTCTCTTATAACTGCGCGAAAAGCATGTATTCTTGCTTAATACAACGAAACAAGCTGTTTTAGACCGAAACGAGCTAAATCACAACACATCGGTTTTACAAGTGTCCCTGTGACACGCGTCAAAACTTTTTTTCTCTTATAACTGCGCGAAAAGCATGTATTCCTGCTTAATACAACGAAACAAGCTGTTTTAAACCGAAACGAGTTAAATCACATTACATCGGTTTTACAAGTGTTCCTCTGATACGCGTCAAAACTTTTTCTCTTATAACTGCGCGAAAAGCATGTATTCTTGCTTAGTCTAACGAAACAAGCTGTTTTAGACCGAAACGGGGTAAATCTGAACACATCGGTTTTACAAGTGTCCCTGTGACACGCCTTTAAAACGTTTTCTCTTATAACTGCGCGAAAAGCATGTATTCCTGCTTAATACAGCGAAACAAGCTGTTTTAGACCGAAACGAGCTAAATCACAACACATCGGTTTTACAAGTGTTCCTCTGATACGCGTCAAAACTTTTTCTCTTATAACTCCGCGAAAAGCATGTATTCTTGCTTAATACAACGAAACAAGCTGTTTTAGACCGAAACGAGTTAAATCACAACACATCGGTTTTACAAGTGTTCCTCTGATACGCGTCTAAACTTTTTTTCTCTTATAACTGCGCGAAAAGCATGTATTTGTGCTTAATACGACGAAACAAGCTGTTTTAGACCGAAACGAGCTAAATCTGAACACATCGGTTTTACAAGTGTCCCTGTGATACGCGTCAAAACTTTTTCTCTTATAACTGCGCGAAAAGCATGTATTCTTGCTTAATACAGCGAAACAAGCTGTTTTAGACCGAAACGAGCTAAATCACAACACATCGGTTTTACAAGTGTTCCTCTGATACGCGTCAAAACTTTTTTCTCTTATAACTGCGCGAAAAGCATGTATTCGTGCTTAGTTAAACGAAACAAGCTGTTTTAGACCGAAACGAGCTAAATCAAAACACATCGGTTTTACAAGTGTTCTTCTGATACGCGTCACAACTTTTTCTCTTATAACTGCCCGAAAAGCATGTATTCTTGCTTAATACAACGAAACAAGCTGTTTTAGACCGAAACGAGTTAAATCACATTACATCGGTTTTACAAGTGTTCCTCTGATACGCGTCAAAACTTTTTCTCTTATAACTGCGCGAAAAGCATGTATTCGTGCTTAGTCTAACGAAACAAGCTGTTTTAGACCGAAACGGGGTAAATCTGAACACATCGGTTTTACAAGTGTCCCTGTGATACGCGTCAAAACTTTTTCTCTTATAACTGCGCGAAAAGCACGTATTCTTGCTTAATACAGCGAAACAAGCTGTTTTAGACCGAAACGAGTTAAATCACAACACATCGGTTTTACAAGTGTTCCTCTGATACGCGTCAATACTTTTTTTCTCTTATAACTGCGCGAAAAGCATGTATTCGTGCTTAGTTCAACGAAACAAGCTGTTTTAGACCGAAACGAGCTAAATCACAACACATCGGTTTTACAAGTGTTCTTCTGATACGCGTCTAAACTTTTTCTCTTATAACTGCGCGAAAAGCATGTATTCTTGCTTATTACAGCGAAACAAGCTGTTTTAGACCGAAACGAGCTAAATCACAACACATCGGTTTTACAAGTGTTCCTCTGATACGCGTAAAAACTTTTTCTCTTATAACTGCGCGAAAAGCATGTATTCTTGCTTAATACAACGAAACAAGCTGTTTTAGACCGAAACGAGCTAAATCACAACACATCGGTTTTACAAGTGTCCCTGTGACACGCGTCAAAACTTTTTTTCTCTTATAACTGCGCGAAAAGCATGTATTCCTGCTTAATACAACGAAACAAGCTGTTTTAAACCGAAACGAGTTAAATCACATTACATCGGTTTTACAAGTGTTCCTCTGATACGCGTCAAAACTTTTTCTCTTATAACTGCGCGAAAAGCATGTATTCTTGCTTAGTCTAACGAAACAAGCTGTTTTAGACCGAAACGGGGTAAATCTGAACACATCGGTTTTACAAGTGTCCCTGTGACACGCCTTTAAAACGTTTTCTCTTATAACTGCGCGAAAAGCATGTATTCCTGCTTAATACAGCGAAACAAGCTGTTTTAGACCGAAACGAGCTAAATCACAACACATCGGTTTTACAAGTGTTCCTCTGATACGCGTCAAAACTTTTTCTCTTATAACTCCGCGAAAAGCATGTATTCTTGCTTAATACAACGAAACAAGCTGTTTTAGACCGAAACGAGTTAAATCACAACACATCGGTTTTACAAGTGTTCCTCTGATACGCGTCTAAACTTTTTTTCTCTTATAACTGCGCGAAAAGCATGTATTTGTGCTTAATACGACGAAACAAGCTGTTTTAGACCGAAACGAGCTAAATCTGAACACATCGGTTTTACAAGTGTCCCTGTGATACGCGTCAAAACTTTTTCTCTTATAACTGCGCGAAAAGCATGTATTCTTGCTTAATACAGCGAAACAAGCTGTTTTAGACCGAAACGAGCTAAATCACAACACATCGGTTTTACAAGTGTTCCTCTGATACGCGTCAAAACTTTTTTCTCTTATAACTGCGCGAAAAGCATGTATTCGTGCTTAGTTAAACGAAACAAGCTGTTTTAGACCGAAACGAGCTAAATCAAAACACATCGGTTTTACAAGTGTTCTTCTGATACGCGTCACAACTTTTTCTCTTATAACTGCCCGAAAAGCATGTATTCTTGCTTAATACAACGAAACAAGCTGTTTTAGACCGAAACGAGTTAAATCACATTACATCGGTTTTACAAGTGTTCCTCTGATACGCGTCAAAACTTTTTCTCTTATAACTGCGCGAAAAGCATGTATTCGTGCTTAGTCTAACGAAACAAGCTGTTTTAGACCGAAACGGGGTAAATCTGAACACATCGGTTTTACAAGTGTCCCTGTGATACGCGTCAAAACTTTTTCTCTTATAACTGCGCGAAAAGCATGTATTCTTGCTTAATACAGCGAAACAAGCTGTTTTAGACCGAAACGAGATAAATCACAACACATCGGTTTTACAAGTGTTCCCCTGATACGCGTTAAAACTTTTTTCTCTTATAACTGCGCGAAAAGCACGTATTCTTGCTTAATACAGCGAAACAAGCTGTTTTAGACCGAAACGAGTTAAATCACAACACATCGGTTTTACAAGTGTTCCTCTGATACGCGTCAATACTTTTTTTCTCTTATAACTGCGCGAAAAGCATGTATTCCTGCTTAATACAACGAAACAAGCTGTTTTAAACCGAAACGAGTTAAATCACATTACATCGGTTTTACAAGTGTTCCTCTGATACGCGTCAAAACTTTTTCTCTTATAACTGCGCGAAAAGCATGTATTCTTGCTTAGTCTAACGAAACAAGCTGTTTTAGACCGAAACGGGGTAAATCTGAACACATCGGTTTTACAAGTGTCCCTGTGACACGCCTTTAAAACGTTTTCTCTTATAACTGCGCGAAAAGCATGTATTCCTGCCTAATACAGCGAAACAAGCTGTTTTAGACCGAAACGAGCTAAATCACAACACATCGGTTTTACAAGTGTTCCTCTGATACGCGTCAAAACTTTTTCTCTTATAACTGCGCGAAAAGCATGTATTCTTGCTTAATACAACGAAACAAGCTGTTTTAGACCGAAACGAGTTAAATCACAACACATAGGTTTTACAAGTGTTCCTCTGATACGCGTCAAAGCTTTTTCTCTTATAACTGCGCGAAAAGCATGTATTCTTGCTTAATACAACGAAACAAGCTGTTTTAGACCGAAACGAGCTAAATCACAACACATCGGTTTTACAAGTGTCCCTGTGACACGCGTCAAAACTTTTTCTCTTATAACTGCGCGAAAAGCATGTATTCTTGCTTATTACAGCGAAACAAGCTGTTTTAGACCGAAGCGAGCTAAATCACAACACATCGGTTTTACAAGTGTCCACGTGATATTCGTCAAAACTTTTTCTCTTATAACTGCGCGAAAAACATGTATTCGTGCTTAATACAACGAAACAAGCTGTTTTAGACCGAGATGAGCTAAATCTGAACACATCGGTTTTACAAGTGTCTCTCTAATACGCGTCAAAAATTTTTCTTCTATAACTGCGCGAAAAGCATGTATTCGTGCTTAAAACAACGAAACAAGCTGTTTTATACCAAAACGAGCTATATCTGAACACATCGGTTTTACACGTGTCCCTGTGACACGCGTCAAAACGTTTTCTCCTATAACTGCGCGACAAGCACGTATTCTTGCTTAATACAGCGAAACAAGCTGTTTTAGACCGAAACGAGTTAAATCACAACACATCGGTTTTACAAGTGTTCCTCTGATACGCGTCAAAACTTTTTCTCTTATAACTGCGCGAAAAGCATGTATTCTTGCTTAGTCTAACGAAACAAGCTGTTTTAGACCGAAACGGGGTAAATCTGAACACATCGGTTTTACAAGTGTCCCTGTGACACGCCTTTAAAACGTTTGCTCTTATAACTGCGCGAAAAGCATGTATTCCTGCTTAATACAGCGAAACAAGCTGTTTTAGACCGAAACGAGCTAAATCACAACACATCGGTTTTACAAGTGTCCACGTGATATTCGTCAAAACTTTTTCTCTTATAACTGCGCGAAAAGCATGTATTCGTGCTTAATGCAACGAAACAAGCTGTTTTAGACCGAGATGAGCTAAATCTGAACACATCGGTTTTACAAGTGTCTCTCTAATACGCGTCAAAAGTTTTTCTTCTATAACTGCGCGAAAAGCATGTATTCGTGCTTAATACAACGAAACAAGCTGTTTTAGACCGAAACGAGCTAAATCTGAACACATCGGTTTTACAAGTGTCCCTGTGACACGCGTCACAACTTTTTCTCTTATAACTGCCCGAAAAGCATGTATTCTTGCTTAATACAGCGAAACAAGCTGTTTTAAACCGAAACGAGTTAAATCACATTACATCGGTTTTACAAGTGTTCCTCTGATACGCGTCAAAACTTTTTCTCTTAAAACTGCGCGAAAAGCATGTATTCGTGCTTAGTCTAACGAAACAAGCTGTTTTAGACCGAAACGGGGTAAATCTGAACACATCGGTTTTACGTGTCCCTGTGACACGCCTTTAAAACGTTTTCTCTTATAACTGCGCGAAAAGCATGTATTCCTGCTTAATACAGCGAAACAAGCTGTTTTAGACCGAAACGAGCTAAATCACAACACATCGGTTTTACAAGTGTTCCTCTGATACGCGTCAAAACTTTTTCTCTTATAACTGCGCGAAAAGCATGTATTCTTGCTTAATACAACGAAACAAGCTGTTTTAGACCGAAACGAGTTAAATCACAACACCGGTTTTACAAGTGTTCCTCTGATACGCGTCAAAACTTTTTTCTCTTATAACTGCGCGAAAAGCATGTATTTGTGCTTAATACGACGAAACAAGCTGTTTTAGACCGAAACGAGCTAAATCTGAACACATCGGTTTTACAAGTGTTCCTCTGATACGCGTCAAAACTTTTTTCTCTTATAACTGCGCGAAAAGCATGTATTCGTGCTTAGTTCAACGAAACAAGCTGTTTTAGACCGAAACGAGCTAAATCACATCACATCGGTTTTACAAGTGTTCCTTTGATACGCGTCAAAACTTTTTCTCTTATAACTGCGCGAAAAGCATGTATTCTTGCTTAATACAACGAAACAAGCTGTTTTAGACCGAAACGAGCTAAATCACAACACATCGGTTTTAGAAGTGTCCCTGTGACACGCATCAAAACTTTTTCTCTTATAACTGCGCGAAAAGCACGTATTCTTGCTTAATACAGCGAAACAAGCTGTTTTAGACCGAAACGAGCTAAATCACAACACATCGGTTTTACAAGTGTCCACGTGATATTCGTCAAAACTTTTTCTCTTATAACAGCGCGAAAAGCATGTATTCGTGCTTAATGCAACGAAACAAGCTGTTTTAGACAGAGATGAGCTAAATCTGAACACATTGGTTTTACAAGTGTCTCTCTAATACGCGTCAAAAGTTTTTCTTCTATAACTGCGCGAAAAGCATTTATTCGTGGTTAATACAACGAAACAAGCTGTTTTAGACCGAAACGAGCTAAATCTGAACACATCGGTTTTACAAGTGTCCCTGTGACACGCGTCACAACTTTTTCTCTTATAACTGCCCGAAAAGCATGTATTCTTGCTTAATACAACGAAACAAGCTGTTTTAGACCGAAACGAGTTAAATCACATTACATCGGTTTTACAAGTCTTCCTCTGATACGCGTCAAAACTTTTTCTCTTATAACTGCGCGAAAAGCATGTATTCGTGCTTAGTCTAACGAAACAAGCTGTTTTAGACCGAAACGGGGTAAATCTGAACACATCGGTTTTACAAGTGTCCCTGTGATACGCGTCAAAACTTTTTCTCTTATAACTGCGCGAAAAGCATGTATTCTTGCTTAATACAGCGAAACAAGCTGTTTTAGACCGAAACGAGATAAATCACAACACATCGGTTTTACAAGTGTTCCTCTGATACGCGTCAAAACTTTTTTCTCTTATAACTGCGCGAAAAGCATGTATTCGTGCTTAGTTCAACGAAACAAGCTGTTTTAGACCGAAACGAGCTAAATCACAACACATCGGTTTTACAAGTGTTCTTCTGATACGCGTCTAAACTTTTTCTCTTATAACTGCGCGAAAAGCATGTATTCTTGCTTATTACAGCGAAACAAGCTGTTTTAGACCGAAACGAGCTAAATCACAACACATCGGTTTTACAAGTGTTCCTCTGATACGCGTAAAAACTTTTTCTCTTATAACTGCGCGAAAAGCATGTATTCTTGCTTAATACAACGAAACAAGCTGTTTTAGACCGAAACGAGCTAAATCACAACACATCGGTTTTACAAGTGTCCCTGTGACACGCGTCAAAACTTTTTTTCCCTTATAACTGCGCGAAAAGCATGTATTCCTGCTTAATACAACGAAACAAGCTGTTTTAAACCGAAACGAGTTAAATCACATTACATCGGTTTTACAAGTGTTCCTCTGATACGCGTCAAAACTTTTTCTCTTATAACTGCGCGAAAAGCATGTATTCTTGCTTAGTCTAACGAAACAAGCTGTTTTAGACCGAAACGGGGTAAATCTGAACACATCGGTTTTACAAGTGTCCCTGTGACACGCCTTTAAAACGTTTTCTCTTATAACTGCGCGAAAAGCATGTATTCCTGCTTAATACAGCGAAACAAGCTGTTTTAGACCGAAACGAGCTAAATCACAACACATCGGTTTTACAAGTGTTCCTCTGATACGCGTCAAAACTTTTTCTCTTATAACTCCGCGAAAAGCATGTATTCTTGCTTAATACAACGAAACAAGCTGTTTTAGACCGAAACGAGTTAAATCACAACACATCGGTTTTACAAGTGTTCCTCTGATACGCGTCTAAACTTTTTTTCTCTTATAACTGCGCGAAAAGCATGTATTTGTGCTTAATACGACGAAACAAGCTGTTTTAGACC
Source organism: Amblyomma americanum (assembly GCF_052857255.1). Taxonomy (NCBI): domain Eukaryota; kingdom Metazoa; phylum Arthropoda; class Arachnida; order Ixodida; family Ixodidae; genus Amblyomma; species Amblyomma americanum. The sequence goes on from NW_027526607.1 coordinate 176,924, forward strand.
GAAACGAGCTAAATCTGAACACATCGGTTTTACAAGTGTCCCTGTGATACGCGTCAAAACTTTTTCTCTTATAACTGCGCGAAAAGCATGTATTCTTGCCTAATACAGCGAAACAAGCTGTTTTAGACCGAAACGAGCTAAATCACAACACATCGGTTTTACAAGTGTTCCTCTGATACGCGTCAAAACTTTTTTCTCTTATAACTGCGCGAAAAGCATGTATTCGTGCTTAGTTAAACGAAACAAGCTGTTTTAGACCGAAACGAGCTAAATCAAAACACATCGGTTTTACAAGTGTTCTTCTGATACGCGTCACAACTTTTTCTCTTATAACTGCCCGAAAAGCATGTATTCTTGCTTAATACAACGAAACAAGCTGTTTTAGACCGAAACGAGTTAAATCACATTACATCGGTTTTACAAGTGTTCCTCTGATACGCGTCAAAACTTTTTCTCTTATAACTGCGCGAAAAGCATGTATTCGTGCTTAGTCTAACGAAACAAGCTGTTTTAGACCGAAACGGGGTAAATCTGAACACATCGGTTTTACAAGTGTCCCTGTGATACGCGTCAAAACTTTTTCTCTTATAACTGCGCGAAAAGCATGTATTCTTGCTTAATACAGCGAAACAAGCTGTTTTAGACCGAAACGAGATAAATCACAACACATCGGTTTTACAAGTGTTCCCCTGATACGCGTTAAAACTTTTTTCTCTTATAACTGCGCGAAAAGCACGTATTCTTGCTTAATACAGCGAAACAAGCTGTTTTAGACCGAAACGAGTTAAATCACAACACATCGGTTTTACAAGTGTTCCTCTGATACGCGTCAATACTTTTTTTCTCTTATAACTGCGCGAAAAGCATGTATTCCTGCTTAATACAACGAAACAAGCTGTTTTAAACCGAAACGAGTTAAATCACATTACATCGGTTTTACAAGTGTTCCTCTGATACGCGTCAAAACTTTTTCTCTTATAACTGCGCGAAAAGCATGTATTCTTGCTTAGTCTAACGAAACAAGCTGTTTTAGACCGAAACGGGGTAAATCTGAACACATCGGTTTTACAAGTGTCCCTGTGACACGCCTTTAAAACGTTTTCTCTTATAACTGCGCGAAAAGCATGTATTCCTGCTTATTACAGCGAAACAAGCTGTTTTAGACCGAAACGAGCTAAATCACAACACATCGGTTTTACAAGTGTTCCTCTGATACGCGTCAAAACTTTTTTCTCTTATAACTGCGCGAAAAGCATGTATTCTTGCTTAATACAACGAAACAAGCTGTTTTAGACCGAAACGAGCTAAATCTGAACACATCGGTTTTACAAGTGTCCCTGTGATACGCGTCAAAACTTTTTCTCTTATAACTGCGCGAAAAGCATGTATTCTTGCTTAATACAGCGAAACAAGCTGTTTTAGACCGAAACGAGCTAAATCAACACATCGGTTTTACAAGTGTTCCTCTGATACGCGTCAAAACTTTTTTCTCTTATAACTGCGCGAAAAGCATGCATTCGTGCTTAGTTCAACGAAACAAGCTGTTTTAGACCGAAACGAGCTAAATCACAACACATCGGTTTTACAAGTGTTCCTCTGATACGCGTCAAAACTTTTTCTCTTTTAACTGCGCTAAATGCATGTATTCTTGCTTAATACAACGAAACAAGCTGTTTTAGGCCCAAACGAGCTAAATCACAACACATCGGTTTTACAAGTGTCCCTGTGACACGCATCAAAACTTTTTTTCTTATAACTGCGCGAAAAGCACGTATTCTTGCTTAATACAGCGAAACAAGCTGTTTTAGACCGAAACGAGCTTAATCACAACACATCGGTTTTACAAGTGTCCACGTGATATTCGTCAAAACTTTTTCTCTTATACCTGCGCGAAAAGCATGTATTCGTGCTTAATACAACGAAACAAGCTGTTTTAGACCGAGATGAGCTAAATCTGAACACATCGGTTTTACAAGTGTCTCTCTAATACGCGTCAAAATTTTTTCTTCTATAACTGCGCGAAAAGCATGTATTCGTGCTTAATACAACGAAACAAGCTGTTTTAGACCGAAACGAGCTAAATCTGAACACATCGGTTTTACAAGTGTCCCTGTGACACGCGTCACAACTTTTTCTTTTATAACTGCCCGAAAAGCATGTATTCTTGCTTAATACAGCGAAACAAGCTGTTTTAAACCGAAACGAGTTAAATCACATTACATCGGTTTTACAAGTGTTCCTCTGATACGCGTCAAAACTTTTTCTCTTATAACTGCGCGAAAAGCATGTATTCGTGCTTAGTCTAACGAAACAAGCTGTTTTAGATTGAAACGGGGTAAATCTGAACACATCGGTTTTACAAGTGTCCCTGTGACACGCCTTTAAAACGTTTTCTCTTATAACTGCGCGAAAAGCATGTATTCCTGCTTAATACAGCGAAACAAGCTGTTTTAGACCGAAACGAGCTAAATCACAACACATCAGTTTTACAAGTGTTCCTCTGATACGCGTCAAAACTTTTTCTCTTATAACTGCGCGAAAAGCATGTATTCTTGCTTAATACAACGAAACAAGCTGTTTTAGACCGAAACGAATTAAATCACAACACATCGGTTTTACAAGTGTTCCTCTGATACGCGTCAAAACTTTTTTCTCTTATAACTGCGCGAAAAGCATGTATTTGTGCTTAATACGACGAAACAAGCTGTTTTAGACCGAAACGAGCTAAATCTGAACACATCGGTTTTACAAGTGTCCCTGTGATACGCGTCAAAACTTTTTCTCTTATAACTGCGCGAAAAGCATGTATTCTTGCTTAATACAGCGAAACAAGCTGTTTTAGACCGAAACGAGCTAAATCACAACACATCGGTTTTACAAGTGTTCCTCTGATAAGCGTCAAAACTTTTTTCTCATAACTGCGCGAAAAGCATGTATTTGTGCTTAATACGACGAAACAAGCTGTTTTAGACCGAAACGAGCTAAATCTGAACACATCGGTTTTACAAGTGTCCCTGTGATACGCGTCAAAACTTTTTCTCTTATAACTGCGCGAAAAGCATGTATTCTTGCTTAATACAGCGAAACAAGCTGTTTTAGACCGAAACGAGCTAAATCAACACATCGGTTTTACAAGTGTTCCTCTGATACGCGTCAAAACTTTTTTCTCTTATAACTGCGCGAAAAGCATGCATTCGTGCTTAGTTCAACGAAACAAGCTGTTTTAGACCGAAACGAGCTAAATCACAACACATCGGTTTTACAAGTGTTCCTCTGATACGCGTCAAAACTTTTTCTCTTTTAACTGCGCTAAATGCATGTATTCTTGCTTAATACAACGAAACAAGCTGTTTTAGGCCCAAACGAGCTAAATCACAACACATCGGTTTTACAAGTGTCCCTGTGACACGCATCAAAACTTTTTTTCTTATAACTGCGCGAAAAGCACGTATTCTTGCTTAATACAGCGAAACAAGCTGTTTTAGACCGAAACGAGCTTAATCACAACACATCGGTTTTACAAGTGTCCACGTGATATTCGTCAAAACTTTTTCTCTTATACCTGCGCGAAAAGCATGTATTCGTGCTTAATGCAACGAAACAAGCTGTTTTAGACCGAGATGAGCTAAATCTGAACACATCGGTTTTACAAGTGTCTCTCTAATACGCGTCAAAATTTTTTCTTCTATAACTGCGCGAAAAGCATGTATTCGTGCTTAATACAACGAAACAAGCTGTTTTAGACCGAAACGAGCTAAATCTGAACACATCGGTTTTACAAGTGTCCCTGTGACACGCGTCACAACTTTTTCTTTTATAACTGCCCGAAAAGCATGTATTCTTGCTTAATACAGCGAAACAAGCTGTTTTAAACCGAAACGAGTTAAATCACATTACATCGGTTTTACAAGTGTTCCTCTGATACGCGTCAAAACTTTTTCTCTTATAACTGCGCGAAAAGCATGTATTCGTGCTTAGTCTAACGAAACAAGCTGTTTTAGATTGAAACGGGGTAAATCTGAACACATCGGTTTTACAAGTGTCCCTGTGACACGCCTTTAAAACGTTTTCTCTTATAACTGCGCGAAAAGCATGTATTCCTGCTTAATACAGCGAAACAAGCTGTTTTAGACCGAAACGAGCTAAATCACAACACATCAGTTTTACAAGTGTTCCTCTGATACGCGTCAAAACTTTTTCTCTTATAACTGCGCGAAAAGCATGTATTCTTGCTTAATACAACGAAACAAGCTGTTTTAGACCGAAACGAATTAAATCACAACACATCGGTTTTACAAGTGTTCCTCTGATACGCGTCAAAACTTTTTTCTCTTATAACTGCGCGAAAAGCATGTATTTGTGCTTAATACGACGAAACAAGCTGTTTTAGACCGAAACGAGCTAAATCTGAACACATCGGTTTTACAAGTGTCCCTGTGATACGCGTCAAAACTTTTTCTCTTATAACTGCGCGAAAAGCATGTATTCTTGCTTAATACAGCGAAACAAGCTGTTTTAGACCGAAACGAGCTAAATCACAACACATCGGTTTTACAAGTGTTCCTCTGATAAGCGTCAAAACTTTTTTCTCATAACTGCGCGAAAAGCATGTATTCGTGCTTAGTTCAACGAAACAAGCTGTTTTAGACCGAAACGAGCTAAATCCCAACACATCGGTTTTACAAGTGTTCCTCTGATACGCGTCAAAACTTTTTCTCTTATAACTGCGCGAAAAGCATGTATTCTTGCTTAATACAACGAAACAAGCTGTTTCAGACCGAAACGAGCTAAATCACAACACATCGGTTTTACAAGTGTCCCTGTGACACGCATCAAAACTTTTTCTCTTATAACTGCGCGAAAAGCACGTATTCTTGCTTAATACAGCGAAACAAGCTGTTTTAGACCGAAACGAGCTAAATCACAACACATCGGTTTTACAAGTGTCCACGTGATATTCGTCAAAACGTTTTCTTTTATAACAGCGCGAAAAGCATGTATTCGTGCTTAATGCAACGAAACAAGCTGTTTTAGACCGAGATGAGCTAAATCTGAACACATCGGTTTTACAAGTGTCTCTCTAATACGCGTCAAAAGTTTTTCTTCTATAACTGCGCGAAAAGCATGTATTCGTGGTTAATACAACGAAACAAGCTGTTTTAGACCGAAACGAGCTAAATCTGAACACATCGGTTTTACAAGTGTCCCTGTGACACGCGTCACAACTTTTTCTCTTATAACTGCCCGAAAAGCATGTATTCTTGCTTAATACAACGAAACAAGCTGTTTTAGACCGAAACGAGTTAAATCACATTACATCGGTTTTACAAGTGTTCCTCTGATACGCGTCAAAACTTTTTCTCTTATAACTGCGCGAAAAGCATGTATTCGTGCTTAGTCTAACGAAACAAGCTGTTTTAGACCGAAACGGGGTAAATCTGAACACATCGGTTTTACAAGTGTCCCTGTGATACGCGTCAAAACTTTTTCTCTTATAACTGCGCGAAAAGCATGTATTCTTGCTTAATACAGCGAAACAAGCTGTTTTAGACCGAAACGATATAAATCACAACACATCGGTTTTACAAGTGTTCCTCTGATACGCGTCAAAACTTTTTTCTCTTATAACTGCGCGAAAAGCATGTATTCGTGCTTAGTTCAACGAAACAAGCTGTTTTAGACCGAAACGAGCTAAATCACAACACATCGGTTTTACAAGTGTTCTTCTGATAAGCGTCTAAACTTTTTCTCTTATAACTGCGCGAAAAGCATGTATTCTTGCTTAATACAGCGAAACAAGCTGTTTTAGACCGAAACGAGCTAAATCACAACACATCGGTTTTACAAGTGTTCCTCTGATACGCGTCAAAACTTTTTCTCTTATAACTGCGCGAAAAGCATGTATTCTTGCTTAATACAACGAAACAAGCTGTTTTAGACCGAAACGAGCTTAATCACAACACATCGGTTTTACAAGTGTCCCTGTGACACGCGTCAAAACTTTTTCTCTTATAACTGCGCGAAAATCATGTATTCTTGCTTAATACAGCGAAACAAGCTGTTTTAGACCGAAACGAGCTAAATCACAACACATCGGTTTTACAAGTGTCTCTCTAATACGCGTCAAAAGTTTTTCTTCTATAACTGCGCGAAAAGCATGTATTCGTGCTTAAAACAACGAAACAAGCTGTTTTACACCAAAACGAGCTATATCTGAACACATCGGTTTTACGCGTGTCCCTGTGACACGCGTCAAAACGTTTTCTCCTATAACTGCGCGAAAAGCACGTATTCTTGCTTAATACAGCTAAACAAGCTGTTTTAGACCGAAACGAGTTAAATCACAACACATCGGTTTTACAAGTGTTCCTCTGATACGCGTCAATACTTTTTTTCTCTTATAACTGCGCGAAAAGCATGTATTCCTGCTTAATACAACGAAACAAGCTGTTTTAAACCGAAACGAGTTAAATCACATTACATCGGTTTTACAAGTGTTCCTCTGATACGCGTCAAAACTTTTTCTCTTATAACTGCGCGAAAAGCATGTATTCTTGCTTAATACAGCGAAACAAGCTGTTTTAGACCGAAACGAGCTAAATCTGAACACATCGGTTTTACAAGTGTCCCTGTGACACGCGTCACAACTTTTTCTCTTATAACTGCCCGAAAAGCATGTATTCTTGCTTAATACAGCGAAACAAGCTGTTTTAAACCGAAACGAGTTAAATCACATTACATCGGTTTTACAAGTGTTCCTCTGATACGCGTCAAAACGTTTTCTCTTATAACTGCGCGAAAAGCATGTATTCCTGCTTAATACAGCGAAACAAGCTGTTTTAGACCGAAACGAGCTAAATCACAACACATCGGTTTTACAAGTGTTCCTCTGATACGCGTCAAAACTTTTTCTCTTATAACTGCGCGAAAAGCATGTATTCTTGCTTAATACAACGAAACAAGCTGTTTTAGACCGAAACGAATTAAATCACAACACATCGGTTTTACAAGTGTTCCTCTGATACGCGTCACAACTTTTTTCTCTTATAACTGCGCGAAAAGCATGTATTTTTGCTTAATACGACAAAACAAGCTGTTTTAGACCGAAACGAGCTTAATGTGAACACATCGGTTTTACAATTGTCCCTGTGATACGCGTCAAAACTTTTTCTCTTGTAACTGCGCGAAAAGCACGTATTCTTGCTTAATACAGCGAAACAAGCTGTTTTTGACCGTAACGAGCTAAATCTGAACACATCGGTTTTACTAGTGTCCCTGTGACACGCGTCAAAACTTTTTCTCTTATAACTGCGCGAAAAGCATGTATTCGTGCTTAATAAAACGAAACAAGCTGTTTTAGACCGAAACGAGCTGTATCTGAACGCATCGGTTTTACAAGTATCCACGTGATACTCGTCAAAACTTTTTCTCTTATAACTGCGCGAAAAGCATGTATTCGTGCCTAATACGACGAAACAAGCTGTTTTAGACCGAAACGGGGTAAATCTGAACACATCGGTTTTACAAGTGTCCCTGTGACAAGCCTTTAAAACTTTTTCTCTTATAACTGCGCGAAAAGCATGTATTCCTGCTTAATACAACGAAACAAGCTGTTTTAGACCGAGATGAGCTAAATCTGAACACATCAGTTTTACAAGTGTCTCTTTATTACGCGTCAAAAGTTTTTCTTCTATAACTGCGCGAAAAGCATGTATTCGTGCTTAAAACAACGAAACAAGCTGTTTTATACCAAAACGAGCTATATCTGAACACATCGGTTTTACACGTGCCCCTGTGACACGCGTCAAAACGTTTTCTCCTATAACTGCGCGAAAAGCACGTATTCTTGCTTAATACAGCGAAACAAGCTGTTTTAGACCGAAACGAGTTAAATCACAACACATCGGTTTTACAAGTGTTCCTCTGATACGCGTCAATACTTTTTTCTCTTATAACTGCGCGAAAAGCATGTATTCCTGCTTAATACAACGAAACAAGCTGTTTTAAACCGAAACGAGTTAAATCACATTACATCGGTTTTACAAGTGTTCCTCTGATACGCGTCAAAACTTTTTCTCTTATAACTGCGCGAAAAGCATGTATTCTTGCTTAATACAACGAAACAAGCTGTTTTAGATCGAAACGAGTTAAATCAAAACACATCGGTTTTACAAGTGTTCCTCTGATACGTCTAAAATTTTTTCTCTTATAACTGCGCGAAAAAGCATGTATTTGTGCTTAATACGACGAAACAAGCTGTTTTAGACCGAAACGAGCTAAATCTGAACACATCGGTTTTACAAGTGTCCCTGTGATACGCGTCAAAACTTTTTCTCTTATAACTGCGCGAAAAGCATGTATTCTTGCTTAATACAGCGAAACAAGCTGTTTTAGACCGAAACGAGCTAAATCACAACACATCGGTTTTACAAGTGTTCCTCTGATACGCGTCAAAACGTTTTTCTCTTATAACTGCGCGAAAAGCATGTATTCGTGCTTAGTTCAACGAAACAAGCTGTTTTAGACCGAAACGAGCTAAATCACAACACATCGGTTTTACAAGTGTTCTTCTGATACGCGTCTAAACTTTTTCTCTTATAACTGCGCCGAAAAGCATGTATTCTTGCTTAATACAGCGAAACAAGCTGTTTTAGACCGAAACGAGCTAAATCACAACACATCGGTTTTACAAGTGTTCCTCTGATACGCGTCAAAACTTTTTCTCTTTTTAACTGCGCGAAAAGCATGTATTCTTGCTTAATACAACGAAACAAGCTGTTTTAGGCCCAAACGAGCTAAATCACAACACATCGGTTTTACAAGTGTCCCTGTGACACGCATCAAAACTTTTTTTCTTATAACTGCGCGAAAAGCACGTATTCTTGCTTAATACAACGAAACAAGCTGTTTAGACCGAAACGAGCTAAATCACAACACATCGGTTTTGCAAGTGTCCCTGTGACACGCGTCAAAACTTTTTCTCTTATAACTGCGCGAAAAGCATGTATTCTTGCTTAATACTGCGAAACAAGCTGTTTTTAGACCGAAACGAAGCTAAATCACAACACATCGGTTTTACAAGTGTCCACGTGATATTCGTCAAAACTTTTTCTCTTATAACTGCGCGAAAAGCATGTATTCGTGCTTAATACAACGAAACAAGCTGTTTTAGACCGAGATGAGCTAAATCTGAACACATCGGTTTTACAAGTGTCTCTCTAATACGCGTCAAAAGTTTTTCTTCTATAACTGCGCGAAAAGCATGTATTCGTGCTTAAAACAACGAAACAAGCTGTTTTATACCAAAACGAGCTATATCTGAACACATCGGTTTTACACGTGTCCCTGTGACACGCGTACAAAACGTTTTCTCTTATAACTGCGCGAAAAGCACGTATTCTTGCTTAATACAGCGAAACAAGCTGTTTTAGACCGAAACAAGTTAAATTACAACACATCGGTTTTACAAGTGTTCCTCTGATACGCGTCAAAACTTTTTTCTCTTATAACTGCGCGAAAAGCATGTATTCGTGCTTAGTTCAACGAAACAAGCTGTTTTAGACCGAAACGAGCTAAATGTGAACACATCGGTTTTACAAGTGTCCCTGTGACACGCGTCACAACTTTTTCTCTTATAACTGCCCGAAAAGCATGTATTCTTGCTTAATACAGCGAAACAAGCTGCTTTAAACCGAAACGAGTTAAATCACATTACATCGGTTTTACAAGTGTTCCTCTGATACGCGTCAAAACTTTTTCTCTTATAACTGCGCGAAAAGCATGTATTCGTGCTTAGTCTAACGAAACAAGCTGTTTTAGACCGAAACGGGGTAAATCTGAACACATCGGTTTTACAAGTGTCCCTGTGACACGCCTTTAAAACGTTTTCTCTTATAACTGCGCGAAAAGCATGTTCTCCTGCTTAATACAGCGAAACAAGCTGTTTTAGACCGAAACGAGCTAAATCACAACACATCGGTTTTACAAGTGTTCCTCTGATACGCGTCAAAACTTTTTCTCTTATAACTGCGCGAAAAGCATGTATTCTTGCCTAATACAGCGAAGCAAGCTGTTTTAGACCGAAACGAGCTAAATCACAACACATCGGTTTTACAAGTGTTCCTCTGATACGCGTCAAAATTTTTTCTCTTATAACTGCGCGAAAAGCATGTATTTTTGCTTAATACAACGAAACAAGCTGTTTTAGACCGAAACGAGCTAAATCACAACACATCGGTTTTGCAAGTGTCCCTGTGACACGCGTCAAAACTTTTTCTCTTATAACTGCGCGAAAAGCATGTATTCTTGCTTAATACAGCGAAACAAGCTGTTTAGACCGAAACGAGCTAAATCACAACACATCGGTTTTACAAGTGTCCACGTGATATTCGTCAAAACTTTTTCTCTTATAACTGCGGGGAAAAGCATGTATTCGTGCTTAATACAACGAAACAAGCTGTTTTAGACCGAGATGAGCTAAATCTGAACACATCGGTTTTACAAGTGTCTCTCTAATACGCGTCAAAAGTTTTTCTTCTATAACTGCGCGAAAAGCATGTATTCGTGCTTAAAACAACGAAACAAGCTGTTTTATACCAAAACGAGCTATATCTGAACACATCGGTTTTACACGTGTCCCTGTGACACGCGTCAAAACGTTTTCTCTTATAACTGCGCGAAAAGCATGTATTTGTGCCTAATACGACGAAACAAGCTGTTTCAGACCGAACGAGCTAAATCTGAACACATCGGTTTTACAAGTGTCCCTGTGATAGGCGTCAAAACTTTTTCTCTTATAACTGCGCGAAAAGCATGTATTCTTGCTTAATACAGCGAAACAAGCTGTTTTAGACCGAAACGAGCTAAATCACAACACATCGGTTTTACAAGTGTTCCTCTGATACGCGTCAAAACTTTTTCTCTTATAACTGCGCGAAAAGCATGTATTCTTGCTTAATACAACGAAACAAGCTGTTTTAGACCGAAACGAGCTAAATCACAACACACCGGTTTTACAAGTGTCCCTGTGACACGCGTCAAAACTTTTTCTCTTATAACTGCGCGAAAAGCATGTATTCTTGCTTAATACAGCGAAACAAGCTGTTTTAGACCGAAACGAGCTAAATCACAACACATCGGTTTTACAAGTGTCCACGTGATATTCGTCAAAACGTTTTCTCCTATAACTGCGCGAAAAACATGTATTCGTGCTTAATACAACGAAACAAGCTGTTTTAGACCGAAACGAGCTAAATCTGAACACATCGGTTTTAAAGTGTCCCTGTGATACGCGTCAAAACTTTTTCTCTTATAACTGCGCGAAAAGCATGTATTCTTGCTTAATACAGCGAAACAAGCTGTTTTAGACCGAAACGAGCTAAATCACAACACATCGGTTTTACAAGTGTTCCTCTGATACGCGTCAAAACTTTTTTCTCTTATAACTGCGCGAAAAGCATGTATTCGTGCTTAGTTCAACGAAACAAGCTGTTTTAGACCGAAACGAGCTAAATCACAACACATAGGTTTTACAAGTGTTCCTCTGATACGCGTCAAAACTTTTTCTCTTATAACTGCGCGAAAAGCATGTATTCTTGCTTAATACAGCGAAACAAGCTGTTTTAGACCGAAACGAGCTAAATCACAACACATCGGTTTTACAAGTGTTCCTCTGATACGCGTCAAAACTTTTCTCTTATAACTGGGCGAAAAGCATGTATTCTTGCTTAATACAACGAAACAAGCTGTTTTAGACCGAAACGAGCTAAATCACAACACATCGGTTTTGCAAGTGTCCCTGTGACACGCGTCAAAACTTTTTCTCTTATAACTGCGCGAAAAGCATGTATTCTTGCTTAATACAGCGAAACAAGCTGTTTTAGACCGAAACGAGCTAAATCACAACACATCGGTTTTACAAGTGTCCACGTGATATTCGTTCAAAACTTTTTCTCTTATAACTGCGCGAAAAGCATGTATTCGTGCTTAATACAAACGAAACAAGCTGTTTTAGACCGAGATGAGCTAAATCTGAACACATCGGTTTTACAAGTGTCTCTCTAATACGCGTCAAAAGTTTTTTCTTCTATAACTGCGCGAAAAGCATGTATTCGTGCTTAAAACAACGAAACAAGCTGTTTTTTACCAAAACGAGCTATATCTGAACACATCGGTTTTACACGTGTCCCTGTGACACGCGTCAAAACGTTTTCTCTTATAACTGCGCGAAAAGCATGTATTTGTGCCTAATACGACGAAACAAGCTGTTTTAGACCGAAACGAGCTAAATCTGAACACATCGGTTTTACAAGTGTCCCTGTGATAGGCGTCAAAACTTTTTCTCTTATAACTGCGCGAAAAGCATGTATTCTTGCTTAATACAGCGAAACAAGCTGTTTTAGACCGAAACGAGCTAAATCACAACACATCGGTTTTACAAGTGTTCCTCTGATACGCGTCAAAACTTTTTCTCTATACCTGCGCGAAAAGCATGTATTCTTGCTTAATACAACGAAACAAGCTGTTTTAGACCGAAACGAGCTAAATCACAACACATCGGTTTTACAAGTGTCCACGTGATATTCGTCAAAACTTTTTCTCTTATAACTGCGCGAAAAGCATGTATTCCTGCTTAATACAACGAAACAAGCTGTTTTAGACCGAGATGAGCTAAATCTGAACACATCGGTTTTACAAGTGTCTCTCTAATACGCGTCAAAAGTTTTTCTTCTATAACTGCGCGAAAAGCATGTATTCGTGCTTAAAACAACGAAACAAGCTGTTTTATACCAAAACGAGCTATATCTGAACACATCGGTTTTACACGTGTCCCTGTGACACGCGTCAAAACGTTTTCTCTTATAACTGCGCGAAAAGCACGTATTCTTGCTTAATACAGCGAAACAAGCTGTTTTAGACCGAAACAAGTTAAATTACAACACATCGGTTTTACAAGTGTTCCTCTGATACGCGTCAAAACTTTTTTCTCTTATAACTGCGCGAAAAGCATGTATTCGTGCTTAGTTCAACGAAACAAGCTGTTTTTAGACCGAAACGAGCTAAATGTGAACACATCGGTTTTACAAGTGTCCCTGTGACACGCGTCACAACTTTTTCTCTTATAACTGCCCGAAAAGCATGTATTCTTGCTTAATACAGCGAAACAAGCTGCTTTAAACCGAAACGAGTTAAATCACATTACATCGGTTTTACAAGTGTTCCTCTGATACGCGTCAAAACTTTTTCTCATAACTGCGCGAAAAGCATGTATTCGTGCTTAGTCTAACGAAACAAGCTGTTTTAGACCGAAACGGGGTAAATCTGAACACATCGGTTGTACAAGTGTCCCTGTGACACGCCTTTAAAACGTTTTCTCTTATAACTGCGCGAAAAGCATGTTCTCCTGCTTAATACAGCGAAACAAGCTGTTTTAGACCGAAACGAGCTAAATCACAACACATCGGTTTTACATGTGTTCCTCTGATACGCGTCAAAACTTTTTCTCTTATAACTGCGCGAAAAGCATGTATTCTTGCTTAATACAGCGAAACAAGCTGTTTTAGACCGAAACGAGCTAAATCACAACACATCGGTTTTACAAGTGTTCCTCTGATACGCGTCAAAATTTTTTCTCTTATAACTGCGCGAAAAGCATGTATTTTTGCTTAATACAACGAAACAAGCTGTTTTAGACCGAAACGAGCTAAATCACAACACATCGGTTTTGCAAGTGTCCCTGTGACACGCGTCAAAACTTTTTCTCTTATAACTGCGCGAAAAGCATGTATTCTTGCTTAATACAGCGAAACAAGCTGTTTTAGACCGAAACGAGCTAAATCACAACACATCGGTTTTACAAGTGTCCACGTGATATTCGTCAAAACTTTTTCTCTTATAACTGCGCGAAAAGCATGTATTCGTGCTTAATACAACGAAACAAGCTGTTTAGACCGAGATGAGCTAAATCTGAACACATCGGTTTTACAAGTGTCTCTCTAATACGCGTCAAAAGTTTTTCTTCTATAACTGCGCGAAAAGCATGTATTCGTGCTTAAAACAACGAAACAAGCTGTTTTATACCAAAACGAGCTATATCTGAACACATCGGTTTTACACGTGTCCCTGTGACACGCGTCAAAACGTTTTCTCTTATAACTGCGCGAAAAGCATGTATTTGTGCCTAATACGACGAAACAAGCTGTTTTAGACCGAAACGAGCTAAATCTGAACACATCGGTTTTACAAGTGTCCCTGTGATAGGCGTCAAAACTTTTTCTCTTATAACTGCGCGAAAAGCATGTATTCTTGCTTAATACAGCGAAACAAGCTGTTTTAGACCGAAACGAGCTAAATCACAACACATCGGTTTTTACAAGTGTTCCTGTGATACGCGTCAAAACTTTTTCTCTTATAACTGCGCGAAAAGCATGTATTCTTGCTTAATACAACGAAACAAGCTGTTTTAGACCGAAACGAGCTAAATCACAACACACCGGTTTTACAAGTGTCCCTGTGACACGCGTCAAAACTTTTTCTCTTATAACTGCGCGAAAAGCATGTATTCTTGCTTAATACAGCGAAACAAGCTGTTTTAGACCGAAACGAGCTAAATCACAAACACATCGGTTTTACAAGTGTCCACGTGATATTCGTCAAAACGTTTTCTCCTATAACTGCGCGAAAAACATGTATTCGTGCTTAATACAACGAAACAAGCTGTTTTAGACCGAAACGAGCTAAATCTGAACACATCGGTTTTAAAAGTGTCCCTGTGATACGCGTCAAAACTTTTTCTCTTATAACTGCGCGAAAAGCATGTATTCTTGCTTAATACAGCGAAACAAGCTGTTTTAGACCGAAACGAGCTAAATCACAACACATCGGTTTTACAAGTGTTCCTCTGATACGCGTCAAAACTTTTTTCTCTTATAACTGCGCGAAAAGCATGTATTCGTGCTTAGTTCAACGAAACAAGCTGTTTTAGACCGAAACGAGCTAAATCACAACACATAGGTTTTACAAGTGTTCCTCTGATACGCGTCAAAACTTTTTCTCTTATACTGCGCGAAAAGCATGTATTCTTGCTTAATACAGCGAAACAAGCTGTTTTAGACCGAAACGAGCTAAATCACAACACATCGGTTTTACAAGTGTTCCTCTGATACGCGTCAAAACTTTTTCTCTTATAACTGCGCGAAAAGCATGTATTCTTGCTTAATACAACGAAACAAGCTGTTTTAGACCGAAACGAGCTAAATCACAACACATCGGTTTTGCAAGTGTCCCTGTGACACGCGTCAAAACTTTTTCTCTTATAATTGCGCGAAAAGCATGTATTCTTGCTTATTACAGCGAAACAAGCTGTTTTAGACCGAAACGAGCTAAATCACAACACATCGGTTTTACAAGTGTCCACGTGATATTCGTCAAAACTTTTTCTCTTATAACTGCGCGAAAAGCATGTATTCGTGCTTAATACAACGAAACAAGCTGTTTTAGACCGAGATGAGCTAAATCTGAACACATCGGTTTTACAAGTGTCTCTCTAATACGCGTCAAAAGTTTTTCTTCTATAACTGCGCGAAAAGCATGTATTCGTGCTTAAAAACAACGAAACAAGCTGTTTTATACCAAAACGAGCTATATCTGAACACATCGGTTTTACACGTGTCCCTGTGACAGGCGTCAAAACGTTTTCTCTTATAACTGCGCGAAAAGCATGTATTTGTGCCTAATACGACGAAACAAGCTGTTTTAGACCGAAACGAGCTAAATCTGAACACATCGGTTTTACAAGTGTCCCTGTGATAGGCGTCAAAACTTTTTCTCTTATAACTGCGCGAAAAGCATGTATTCTTGCTTAATACAGCGAAACAAGCTGTTTTAGACGAAACGAGCTAAATCACAACACATCGGTTTTACAAGTGTTCCTCTGATACGCGTCAAAACTTTTTCTCTTATACTGCGCGAAAAGCATGTATTCTTGCTTAATACAACGAAACAAGCTGTTTTAGACCGAAACGAGCTAAATCACAACACACCGGTTTTACAAGTGTCCCTGTGACACGCGTCAAAACTTTTTCTCTTATAACTGCGCGAAAAGCATGTATTCTTGCTTAATACAGCGAAACAAGCTGTTTTAGACCGAAACGAGCTAAATCACAACACATCGGTTTTACAAGTGTCCACGTGATATTCGTCAAAACGTTTTCTCCTATAACTGCGCGAAAACATGTATTCGTGCTTAATACAACGAAACAAGCTGTTTTAGACCGAGATGAGCTAAATCTGAACACATCGGTTTTACAAGTGTCTCTCTAATACGCGTCAAAAGTTTTTCTTCTATAACTGCGCGAAAGCATGTATTCGTGCTTAAAACAACGAAACAAGCTGTTTTATACCAAAACGAGCTATATCTGAACACATCGGTTTTACACGTGTCCCTGTGACACGCGTCAAAACGTTTTCTCCTATAACTGCGCGAAAAGCACGTATTCTTGCTTAATACAGCGAAACAAGCTGTTTTAGACCGAAACGAGTTAAATCACAACACATCGGTTTTACAAGTGTTCCTCTGATACGCGTCAAAACTTTTTTTCTCTTATAACTGCGCGAAAAGCATGTATCCTGCTTAATACAACGAAACAAGCTGTTTTAAACCGAAACGAGTTAAATCACATTACATCGGTTTTACAAGTGTTCCTCTGATACGCGTCAAAACTTTTTCTCTTATAACTGCGCGAAAAGCATGTATTCGTGCTTAGTCTAACGAAACAAGCTGTTTTAGACCGAAACGGGGTAAATCTGAACACATCGTTTTACAAGTGTCCCTGTGACACGCCTTTAAACGTTTTCTCTTATAACTGCGCGAAAAGCATGTATTCCTGCTTAATACAGCGAAACAAGCTGTTTTAGACCGAAACGAGCTAAATCACAAAACATCGGTTTTACAAGTGTTCCTCTGATACGCGTCAAAACTTTTTCTCTTATAACTGCGCGAAAAGCATGTATTCTTGCTTAATACAACGAAACAAGCTGTTTTAGACCGAAACGAGTTAAATCACAACACATCGGTTTTACAAGTGTTCCTCTGATACGCGTCTAAACTTTTTTTTCTCTTATAACTGCGCGAAAAGCATGTATTTGCGCTTAATACGACGAAACAAGCTGTTTTAGACCGAAACGAGCTAAATCTGAACACATCGGTTTTACAAGTGTCCCTGTGATACGCGTCAAAACTTTTTCTCTTATAACTGCGCGAAAAGCATGTATTCGTGCTTAGTTCAACGAAACAAGCTGTTTTAGACCGAAACGAGCTAAATCACAACACATCGGTTTTACAAGTGTTCTTCTGATACGCGTCTAAACTTTTTCTCTTATAACTGCGCGAAAAGCATGTATTCTTGCTTAATACAGCGAAACAAGCTGTTTTAGACCGAAACGAGCTAAATCACAACACATCGGTTTTACAAGTGTTCCTCTGATACGCGTCAAACTTTTTCTCTTATAACTGCGCGAAAAGCATGTATTCCTTGCTTAATACAACGAAACAAGCTGTTTTAGACCCAAACGAGCTAAATCACAACACATCGGTTTTACAAGTGTTCCTCTGATACGCGTCATAACCTTTTCTCTTATAACTGCGCGAAAAGCATGTATTCTTGCTTAATACAACGAAACAAGCTGTTTTAGACCGAAACGAGTTAAATCACAACACCATCGGTTTTACAAGTGTTCCTCTGATACGCGTCAAAACTTTTTTCTCTTATAAACTGCGCGAAAATCATGTATTTGTGCTTAATACGACGAAACAAGCTGTTTTAGAACCGAAACGAGCTAAATCTGAACACATCGGTTTTAAAAGTGTCCCTGTGATACGCGTCAAAACTTTTTCTCTTATAACTGCGCGAAAAGCATGTATTCTTGCTTAATACAGCGAAACAAGCTGTTTTAGACCGAAACGAGCTAAATCACAACACATCGGTTTTACAAGTGTTCCTCTGATACGTGTCAAAACTTTTTTCTCTTATAACTGCGCGAAAAGCATGTATTCGTGCTTAGTTCAACGAAACAAGCTGTTTTAGACCGAAACGAGCTAAATCACAACACATAGGTTTTACAAGTGTTCTCTGATACGCGTCAAAACTTTTTCTCTTATAACTGCGCGAAAAGCATGTATTCTTGCTTAATACAGCGAAACAAGCTGTTTTAGACCGAACGAGCTAAATCACAACACATCGGTTTTACAAGTGTTCCTCTGATACGCGTCAAAACTTTTTCTCTTATAACTGCGCGAAAAGCATGTATTCTTGCTTAATACAACGAAACAAGCTGTTTTAGACCGAAACGAGCTAAATCACAACACATCGGTTTTGCAAGTGTCCCTGTGACACGCGTCAAACTTTTTCTCTATAACTGCGCGAAAAGCATGTATTCTTGCTTAATACAGCGAAACAAGCTGTTTTAGACCGAAACGAGCTAAATCACAACACATCGGTTTTACAAGTGTCCACGTGATATTCGTCAAAACTTTTTCTCTTATAACTGCGCGAAAAGCAAGTATTCGTGCTTAATACAACGAAACAAGCTGTTTTAGACCGAGATGAGCTAAATCTGAACACATCGGTTTTACAAGTGTCTCTCTAATACGCGTCAAAAGTTTTTCTTCTATAACTGCGCGAAAAGCATGTATTCGTGCCTAAAACAACGAAACAAGCTGTTTATACCAAAACGAGCTATATCTGAACACATCGGTTTTACACGTGTCCCTGTGACACGCGTCAAAACGTTTTCTCTTATAACTGCGCGAAAAGCATGTATTTGTGCCTAATACGACGAAACAAGCTGTTTTAGACCGAAACGAGCTAAATCTGAACACATCGGTTTTTACAAGTGTCCCTGTGATAGCGTCAAAACTTTTTCTCTTATAACTGCGCGAAAAGCCATGTATTCTTGCTTAATACAGCGAAACAAGCTGTTTTAGACCGAAACGAGCTAAATCACAACACATCGGTTTTTACAAGTGTTCCTCTGATACGCGTCAAAACTTTTTCTCTTATAACTGCGCGAAAAGCATGTATTCTTGCTTAATACAACGAAACAAGCTGTTTTAGACCGAAACGAGCTAAATCACAACACACCGGTTTTACAAGTGTCCCTGTGACACGCGTCAAAACTTTTTCTCTTATAACTGCGCGAAAAGCATGTATTCTTGCTTAATACAGCGAAACAAGCTGTTTTAGACCGAAACGAGCTAAATCACAACACATCGGTTTTACAAGTGTCCACGTGATATTCGTCAAAACGTTTTCTCCTATAACTGCGCGAAAAACATGTATTCGTGCTTAATACAACGAAACAAGCTGTTTTAGACCGAGATGAGCTAAATCTGAACACATCGGTTTTACAAAGTGTCTCTCTAATACGCGTCAAAAGTTTTTCTTCTATAACTGCGCGAAAAGCATGTATTCGTGCTTAAAACAACGAAACAAGCTGTTTTATACCAAAACGAGCTATATCTGAACACATCGGTTTTACACGTGTCCCTGTGACACGCGTCAAAACGTTTTCTCCTATAACTGCGCGAAAAGCACGTATTCTTGCTTAATACAGCGAAACAAGCTGTTTTAGACCGAAACGAGTTAAATCACAACACATCGGTTTTACAAGTGTTCCTCTGATACGCGTCAAAACTTTTTCTCTTATAACCTGCGCGAAAAGCATGTATTCGTGCTTAGTCTAACGAAACAAGCTGTTTTAGACCGAAACGGGGTAAATCTGAACACTCGGTTTTAAAAGTGTCCCTGTGACACGCCTTTAAAACGTTTTCTCTTATAACTGCGCGAAAAGCATGTATTCCTGCTTAATACAGCGAAACAAGCTGTTTTAGACCGAAACGAGCTAAATCACAAAACATCGGTTTTACAAGTGTTCCTCTGATACGCGTCAAAACTTTTTCTCTTATAACTGCGCGAAAAGCATGTATTCTTGCTTAATACAACGAAACAAGCTGTTTTAGACCGAAACGAGTTAAATCACAACACATCGGTTTTACAAGTGTTCCTCTGATACGCGTCAAAACTTTTTTTCTCTTATAACTGCGCGAAAAGCATGTATTCCTGCTTAATACACGAAACAAGCTGTTTTAACCGAAACGAGTTAAATTACATTACATCGGTTTTACAAGTGTTCCTCTGATACGCGTCAAAACTTTTTCTCTTATAACTGCGCGAAAAGCATGTATTCGTGCTTAGTCTAACGAAACAAGCTGTTTTAGACCGAAACGGGGTAAATCTGAACACATCGGTTTTACAAGTGTCCCTGTGACACGCCTTTAAAACGTTTTCTCTTATAACTGCGCGAAAAGCATGTATTCCTGCTTAATACAGCGAAACAAGCTGTTTTAGACCGAAACGAGCTAAATCACAAAACATCGGTTTTACAAGTGTTCCTCTGATAAGCGTCAAAACTTTTTCTCTTATAACTGCGCGAAAAGCATGTATTCTTGCTTAATACAACGAAACAAGCTGTTTTAGACCGAAACGAGTTAAATCACAACACATCGGTTTTACAAGTGTTCCTCTGATACGCGTCTAAACTTTTTTTCTCTTATAACTGCGCGAAAAGCATGTATTTGTGCTTAATACGACGAAACAAGCTGTTTTAGACCGAAACGAGCTAAATCTGAACACATCGGTTTTACAAGTGTCCCTGTGATACGCGTCAAAACTTTTTCTCTTATAACTGCGCGAAAAGCATGTATTCGTGCTTAGTTCAACGAAACAAGCTGTTTTAGACCGAAACGAGCTAAATCACAACACATCGGTTTTACAAGTGTTCTTCTGATACGCGTCTAAACTTTTTCTCTTATAACTGCGCGAAAAGCATGTATTCTTGCTTAATACAGCGAAACAAGCTGTTTTAGACCGAAACGAGCTAAATCACAACACATCGGTTTTACAAGTGTTCCTCTGATACGCGTCAAAACTTTTTCTCTTATAACTGCGCGAAAAGCATGTATTCTTGCTTAATACAACGAAACAAGCTGTTTAGACCCAAACGAGCTAAATCACAACACATCGGTTTTACAAGTGTTCCTCTGATACGCGTCATAACCTTTTCTCTTATAACTTGCCGCGAAAAGCATGTATTCTTGCTTAATACAACGAAACAAGCTGTTTTAGACCGAAACGAGTTAAATCACAACACATCGGTTTTACAAGTGTTCCTCTGATACGCGTCAAAACTTTTTTCTCTTATAACTGCGCGAAAATTATGTATTTGTGCTTAATACGACGAAACAAGCTGTTTTAGACCGAAACGAGCTAAATCTGAACACATCGGTTTTAAAAGTGTCCTGTGATACGCGTCAAACTTTTTCTCTTATAACTGCGCGAAAAGCATGTATTCTTGCTTAATACAGCGAAACAAGCTGTTTTAGACCGAAACGAGCTAAATCACAAACACATCGGTTTTACAAGTGTTCCTCTGATACGCGTCAAAACTTTTTTCTCTTATAACTGCGCGAAAAGCATGTATTCGTGCTTAGTTCAACGAAACAAGCTGTTTTAGACCGAAACGAGCTAAATCACAACACATAGGTTTTACAAGTGTTCCTCTGATACGCGTCAAAACTTTTTCTCTTATAACCTGCGCGAAAAGCATGTATTCTTGCTTAATACAGCGAAACAAGCTGTTTTAGACCGAAACGAGCTAAATCACAACACATCGGTTTTACAAGTGTTCCTCTGATACGCGTCAAAACTTTTTCTCTTATAACTGCGCGAAAAGCATGTATTCTTGCTTAATACAACGAAACAAGCTGTTTTAGACCGAAACGAGCTAAATCACAACACATCGGTTTTGCAAGTGTCCCTGTGACACGCGTCCAAAACTTTTTCTCTTATAACTGCGCGAAAAGCATGTATTCTTGCTTAATACAGCGAAACAAGCTGTTTTAGACCGAAACGAGCTAAATCACAACACATCGGTTTTACAAGTGTCCACGTGATATTCGTCAAAACTTTTTCTCTTATAACTGCGCGAAAAGCATGTATTCGTGCTTAATACAACGAAACAAGCTGTTTTAGACCGAGATGAGCTAATTCTGAACACATCGGTTTAACAAGTGTCTCTCTAATACGCGTCAAAAGTTTTTCTTCTATAACTGCGCGAAAAGCATGTATTCGTGCTTAAAACAACGAAACAAGCTGTTTTATACCAAAACGAGCTATATCTGAACACATCGGTTTTACACGTGTCCCTGTGACACGCGTCAAAACGTTTTCTCTTATAACTGCGCGAAAAGCATGTATTTGTGCCTAATACGACGAAACAAGCTGTTTAGACCGAAACGAGCTAAATCTGAACACATCGGTTTTACAAGTGTCCCTGTGATAGGCGTCAAAACTTTTTCTCTTATAACTGCGCGAAAAAGCATGTATTCTTGCTTAATACAGCGAAACAAGCTGTTTTAGACCGAAACGAGCTAAATCACAACACATCGTTTTACAAGTGTTCCTCTGATACGCGTCAAAACTTTTTCTCTTATAACTGCGCGAAAAGCATGTATTCTTGCTTAATACAACGAAACAAGCTGTTTTAGACCGAAACGAGCTAAATCACAACACACCGGTTTTACAAGTGTCCCTGTGACACGCGTCAAAACTTTTTCTCTTATAACTGCGCGAAAGCAAGTATTCGTGCTTAATACAGCGAAACAATCTGTTTTAGACCGAAACGAGCTAAATCACAACACATCGGTTTTACAAGTGTCCACGTGATATTCGTCAAAACGTTTTCTCCTATAACTGCGCGAAAAGCATGTATTCGTGCTTAGTCTAACGAAACAAGCTGTTTTAGACCGAAACGGGGTAAATCTGAACACATCGGTTTTAAAAGTGTCCCTGTGACACGCTTTAAAACGTTTTCTCTTATAACTGCGCGAAAGCATGTATTCCTGCTTAATACAGCGAAACAAGCTGTTTTAGACCGAACGAGCTAAATCACAAAACATCGGTTTTACAAGTGTTCCTCTGATACGCGTCAAAACTTTTTCTCTTATAACTGCGCGAAAAGCATGTATTCTTGCTTAATACAACGAAACAAGCTGTTTTAGACCGAAACGAGTTAAATCACAACACATCGGTTTTACAAGTGTTCCTCTGATACGCGTCAAAACTTTTTTTCTCTTATAACTGCGCGAAAAGCATGTATTCCTGCTTAATACAACGAAACAAGCTGTTTTAACCGAAACGAGTTTAAATCACATTACATCGGTTTTACAAGTGTTCCTCTGATACGCGTCAAAACTTTTTCTCTTATAACTGCGCGAAAAGCATGTATTCGTGCTTAGTCTAACGAACAAGCTGTTTTAGACCGAAACGGGTAAATCTGAACACATCGGTTTTACAAGTGTCCCTGTGACACGCCTTTAAAACGTTTTCTCTTATAACTGCGCGAAAAGCATGTATTCCTGCTTAATACAGCGAAACAAGCTGTTTTAGACCGAAACGAGCTAAATCACAAAACATCGGTTTTACAAGTGTTCCTCTGATAAGCGTCAAAACTTTTTCTCTTATAACTGCGCGAAAAGCATGTATTCTTGCTTATACAACGAAACAAGCTGTTTTAGACCGAAACGAGTTAAATCACAACACATCGATTTTACAAGTGTTCCTCTGATACGCGTCTAAACTTTTTTCTCTTATAACTGCGCGAAAAGCATGTATTGTGCTTAATACGACGAAACAAGCTGTTTTAGACCGAAACGAGCTAAATCTGAACACATCGGTTTTACAAGTGTCCCTGTGATACGCGTCAAAACTTTTTCTCTTATAACTGCGCGAAAAGCATGTATTCGTGCTTAGTTCAACGAAACAAGCTGTTTTAGACCGAAACGAGCTAAATCACAACACATCGGTTTTACAAGTGTCTTCTGATACGCGTCTAAACTTTTTCTCTTATAACTGCGCGAAAAGCATGTATTCTTGCTTAATACAGCGAAACAAGCTGTTTTTAGACCGAAACGAGCTAAATCACAACACATCGGTTTTACAAGTGTTCCTCTGATACGCGTCAAAACTTTTTCTCTTATAACTGCGCGAAAAGCATGTATTCTTGCTTAATACAACGAAACAAGCTGTTTTAGACCCAAACGAGCTAAATCACAACACATCGGTTTTACAAGTGTTCCTCTGATACGCGTCATAACCCTTTTCTCTTATAACTGCGCGAAAAGCATGTATTCTTGCTTAATACAACGAAACAAGCTGTTTTAGACCGAAACGAGTTAAATCACAACACATCGGTTTTACAAGTGTTCCTCTGATACGCGTCAAAACTTTTTTCTCTTATAACTGCGCGAAAATTATGTATTTGTGCTTAATACGACGAAACAAGCTGTTTTAGACCGAAACGAGCTAAATCTGAACACATCGGTTTAAAAGTGTCCCTGTGATACGCGTTCAAAAACTTTTTCTCTTATACTGCGCGAAAAGCATGTATTCTTGCTTAATACAGCGAAACAAGCTGTTTTAGACCGAAACGAGCTAAATCACAACACATCGGTTTTACAAGTGTTCCTCTGATACG
Organism: Amblyomma americanum; assembly: GCF_052857255.1. Lineage (NCBI taxonomy): Eukaryota > Metazoa > Arthropoda > Arachnida > Ixodida > Ixodidae > Amblyomma > Amblyomma americanum. The sequence continues at coordinate 201,515 of NW_027526607.1, forward strand.
CGTCAAAACTTTTTTCTCTTATAACTGCGCGAAAAGCATGTATTCGTGCTTAGTTCAACGAAACAAGCTGTTTAGACCGAAACGAGCTAAATCACAACACATAGGTTTTACAAGTGTTCCTCTGATACGCGTCAAAACTTTTTCTCTTATAACTGCGCGAAAAGCATGTATTCTTGCTTAATACAGCGAAACAAGCTGTTTTAGACCGAAACGAGCTAAATCACAACACATCGGTTTTACAAGTGTTCCTCTGATACGCGTCAAAACTTTTTCTCTTATAACTGCGCGAAAAGCATGTATTCTTGCTTAATACAACGAAACAAGCTGTTTTAGACCGAAACGAGCTAAATCACAACACATCGGTTTTGCAAGTGTCCCTGTGACACGCGTCAAAACTTTTTCTCTTATAACTGCGCGAAAAGCATGTATTCTTGCTTAATACAGCGAAACAAGCTGTTTTAGACCGAAACGAGCTAAATCACAACACATCGGTTTTACAAGTGTCCACGTGATATTCGTCAAAACTTTTTCTCTTATAACTGCGCGAAAAGCATGTATTCGTGCTTAATACAACGAAACAAGCTGTTTTAGACCGAGATGAGGCTAAATCTGACACATCGGTTTTACAAGTGTCTCTCTAATACGCGTCAAAAGTTTTTCTTCTATACTGCGCGAAAGCATGTATTCGTGCTTTAAAACAACGAAACAAGCTGTTTATACCAAAACGAGCTATATCTGAAACACATCGGTTTTACACGTGTCCCTGTGACACGCGTCAAAACGTTTTCTCTTATAACTGCGCGAAAAGCATGTATTTGTGCCTAATACGACGAAACAAGCTGTTTTAGACCGAAACGAGCTAAATCTGAACACATCGGTTTTACAAGTGTCCCTGTGATAGGCGTCAAAACTTTTTCTCTTATAACTGCGCGAAAAGCATGTATTCTTGCTTAATACAGCGAAACAAGCTGTTTTAGACCGAAAACGAGCTAAATCACAACACATCGGTTTTACAAGTGTTCCTCTGATACGCGTCAAAACTTTTTCTCTTATAACTGCGCGAAAAGCATGTATTCTTGCTTAATACAACGAAACAAGCTGTTTTAGACCGAAACGAGCTAAATCACAACACACCGGTTTTACAAGTGTCCCTGTGACACGCGTCAAAACTTTTTCTCTTATAACTGCGCGAAAAGCAAGGTGCTTAATACAGCGAAACAATCTGTTTTTAGACCGAAACGAGCTAAATCACAACACATCGGTTTTACAAGTGTCCACGTGATATTCGTCAAAACGTTTTCTCCTATAACTGCGCGAAAAACATGTATTCGTGCTTAATACAACGAAACAAGCTGTTTTAGACCGAGATGAGCTAAATCTGAACACATCGGTTTTACAAGTGTCTCTCTAATACGCGTCAAAAGTTTTTCTTCTATAACTGCGCGAAAAGCATGTATTCGTGCTTAAAACAACGAAACAAGCTGTTTTATACCAAAACGAGCTATATCTGAACACATCGGTTTTACACGTGTCCCTGTGACACGCGTCAAAACGTTTTCTCCTATAACTGCGCGAAAAGCACGTATTCTTGCTTAATACAGCGAAACAAGCTGTTTTAGACCGAAACGAGTTAAATCACAACACATCGGTTTTACAAGTGTTCCTCTGATACGCGTCAAAACTTTTTTCTCTTATAACTGCGCGAAAAGCATGTATTCCTGCTTAATACAACGAAACAAGCTGTTTTAAAACCGAAACGAGTTAAATCACATTACATCGGTTTTACAAGTGTTCCTCTGATACGCGTCAAAACTTTTTCTCTTATAACTGCGCGAAAAGCATGTATTCGTGCTTAGTCTAACGAAACAAGCTGTTTTAGACCGAAACGGGGTAAATCTGAACACATCGGTTTTACAAGTGTCCCCTGTGACACGCCTTTAAAACGTTTTCTCTTATAACTGCGCGAAAAGCATGTATTCCTGCTTAATACAGCGAAACAAGCTGTTTTAGACCGAAACGAGCTAAATCACAAAACATCTGTTTTACAAGTGTTCCTCTGATACGCGTCAAAACTTTTTCTCTTATAACTGCGCGAAAAGCATGTATTCTTGCTTAATACAACGAAACAAGCTGTTTTAGACCGAAACGAGTTAAATCACAACACATCGGTTTTACAAGTGTTCCTCTGATACGCATCTAAACTTTTTTTCTCTTATAACTGCGCGAAAAGCATGTATTTGTGCTTAATACGACGAAACAAGCTGTTTTAGACCGAAACGAGCTAAATCTGAACACATCGGTTTTACAAGTGTTCCTCTGATACGCGTCATAACCTTTTCTCTTATAACTGCGCGAAAAGCATGTATTCTTGCTTAATACAGCGAAACAAGCTGTTTTAGACCGAAACGAGCTAAATCACAACACATCGGTTTTACAAGTGTTCCTCTGATACGCGTCAAAACTTTTTCTCCTATAACTGCGCGAAAAGCATGTATTCTTGCTTAATACAACGATACAAGCTGTTTTAGACCCAAACGAGCTAAATCACAAACACATCGGTTTTTACAAGTGTCCCTGTGACACGCATCAAAACTTTTTCTCTTATAACTGCGCGAAAAGCACGTATTCTTGCTTAATACAGCGAAACAAGCTGTTTTAGACCGAAACGAGCTAAATCACAACACATCGGTTTTACAAGTGTTCTTCTGATACGCGTCTAAACTTTTTCTCTTATAACTGCGCGAAAAGCATGTATTCTTGCTTAATACAGCGAAACAAGCTGTTTTAGACCGAAACGAGCTAAATCACAACACATCGGTTTTACAAGTGTTCCTCTGATACGCGTCAAAACTTTTTCTCTTATAACTGCGCGAAAAGCATGTATTCTTGCTTAATACAACGAAACAAGCTGTTTTAGACCCAAACGAGCTAAATCACAACACATCGGTTTTACAAGTGTTCCTCTGATACGCGTCATAACCTTTTCTCTTATAACTGCGCGAAAAGCATGTATTCTTGCTTAATACAGCGAAACAAGCTGTTTTAGACCGAAACGAGCTAAATCACAACACATCGTTTTACAAGTGTCCACGTGATATTCGTCAAAACTTTTTCTCTTATAACTGCGCGAAAAGCATGTATTCGTGCTTAATACAACGAAACAAGCTGTTTTAGACCGAGATGAGCTAAATCTGAACACATCGGTTTTACAAGTGTCTCTCTAATACGCGTCAAAAGTTTCTCTTCTATAACTGCGCGAAAAGCATGTATTCGTGCTTAAAACAACGAAACAAGCTGTTTTATACCAAAACGAGCTATATCTGAACACATCGGTTTTACACGTGTCCCTGTGACACGCGTCAAAACGTTTTCTCTTATACTGCGCGAAAAGCATGTATTTGTGCCTAATACGACGAAACAAGCTGTTTTAGACCGAAACGAGCTAAATCTGAACACATCGGTTTTACAAGTGTCCCTGTGATAGGCGTCAAAACTTTTTCTCTTATAACTGCGCGAAAAGCATGTATTCTTGCTTAATACAGCGAAACAAGCTGTTTTAGACCGAAACGAGCTAAATCACAACACATCGGTTTTACAAGTGTTCCTCTGATACGCGTCAAAACTTTTTTCTCTTATAACTGCGCGAAAAGCATGTATTCTTGCTTAATACAACGAAACAAGCTGTTTTAGACCGAAACGAGCTAAATCACAACACACCGCGGTTTTACAAGTGTCCCTGTGACACGCGTCAAAACTTTTTCTCTTATAACTGCGCGAAAAGCAAGTATTCGTGCTTAATACAGCGAAACAATCTGTTTTAGACCGAAACGAGCTAAATCACAACACATCGGTTTTACAAGTGTCCACGTGATATTCGTCAAAACGTTTTCTCCTATAACTGCGCGAAAAACATGTATTCGTGCTTAATACAACGAAACAAGCTGTTTTAGACCGAGATGAGCTAAATCTGAACACATCGGTTTTACAAGTGTCTCTCTAATACGCGTCAAAAGTTTTTCTTCTATAACTGCGCGAAAAGCATGTATTCGTGCTTAAAACAACGCAACAAGCTGTTTTATACCAAAACGAGCTATATCTGAACACATCGGTTTTACACGTGTCCCTGTGACACGCGTCAAAACGTTTTCTCCTATAACTGCGCGAAAAGCACGTATTCTTGCTTAATACAGCGAAACAAGCTGTTTTAGACCGAAACGAGTTAAATCACAACACATCGGTTTTACAAGTGTTCCTCTGATACGCGTCAAAACTTTTTTTCTCTTATAACTGCGCGAAAAGCATGTATTCCTGCTTAATACAACGAAACAAGCTGTTTTAAACCGAAACGAGTTAAATCACATTACATCGGTTTTACAAGTGTTCCTCTGATACGCGTCAACACTTTTTCTCTTATAACTGCGCGAAAAGCATGTATTCGTGCTTAGTCTAACGAAACAAGCTGTTTTAGACCGAAACGGGGTAAATCTGAACACATCGGTTTTACAAGTGTCCCTGTGACACGCCTTTAAAACGTTTTCTCTTATAACTGCGCGAAAAGCATGTATTCCTGCTTAATACAGCGAAACAAGCTGTTTTAGACCGAAACGAGCTAAATCACAAAACATCGGTTTTACAAGTGTTCCTCTGATACGCGTCAAAACTTTTTCTCTTATAACTGCGCGAAAAGCATGTATTCTTGCTTAATACAACGAAACAAGCTGTTTTAGACCGAAACGAGTTAAATCACAACACATCGGTTTTACAAGTGTTCCTCTGATACGCATCTAAACTTTTTTTCTCTTATAACTGCGCGAAAAGCATGTATTTGTGCTTAATACGACGAAACAAGCTGTTTTAGACCGAAACGAGCTAATCTGAACACATCGGTTTTACAAGTGTTTCCTCTGATACGCCATAACCTTTTCTCTTATAACTGCGCGAAAAGCATGTATTCTTGCTTAATACAGCGAAACAAGCTGTTTTAGACCGAAACGAGCTAAATCACAACACATCGGTTTTACAAGTGTTCCTCTGATACGCGTCAAAACTTTTTCTCCTATAACTGCGCGAAAAGCATGTATTCTTGCTTAATACAACGAAACAAGCTGTTTTAGACCCAAACGAGCTAAATCACAACACATCGGTTTTACAAGTGTCCCTGTGACACGCATCAAAACTTTTTCTCTTATAACTGCGCGAAAAGCACGTATTCTTGCTTAATACAGCGAAACAAGCTGTTTTAGACCGAAACGAGCTAAATCACAACACATCGGTTTTACAAGTGTTCTTCTGATACGCGTCTAAACTTTTTCTCTTATAACTGCGCGAAAAGCATGTATTCTTGCTTAATACAGCGAAACAAGCTGTTTTAGACCGAAACGAGCTAAATCACAACACATCGGTTTTACAAGTGTTCCTCTGATACGCGTCAAAACTTTTTCTCTTATAACTGCGCGAAAAGCATGTATTCTTGCTTAATACAACGAAACAAGCTGTTTTAGACCCAAACGAGCTAAATCACAACACATCGGTTTTACAAGTGTTCCTCTGATACGCGTCATAACCTTTTCTCTTATAACTGCGCGAAAAGCATGTATTCTTGCTTAATACAACGAAACAAGCTGTTTTAGACCGAAACGAGTTAAATCACAACACATCGGTTTTACAAGTGTTCCTCTGATACGCGTCAAAACTTTTTTCTCCTATAACTGCGCGAAAATCATGTATTTGTGCTTAATACGACGAAACAAGCTGTTTTAGACCGAAACGAGCTAAATCTGAACACATCGGTTTTAAAAGTGTCCCTGTGATACGCGTCAAAACTTTTTCTCTTATAACTGCGCGAAAAGCATGTATTCTTGCTTAATACAGCGAAACAAGCTGTTTTAGACCGAAACGAGCTAAATCACAACACATCGGTTTTACAAGTGTTCCTCTGATACGCGTCAAAACTTTTTTCTCTTATAACTGCGCGAAAAGCATGTATTCGTGCTTAGTTCAACGAAACAAGCTGTTTTAGACCGAAACGAGCTAAATCACAACACATAGGTTTTACAAGTGTTCCTCTGATACGCGTCAAAACTTTTTCTCTTATAACTGCGCGAAAAGCATGTATTCTTGCTTAATACAGCGAAACAAGCTGTTTTAGACCGAAACGAGCTAAATCACAACACATCGGTTTTACAAGTGTTCCTCTGATACGCGTCAAAACTTTTTCTCTTATAACTGCGCGAAAAGCATGTATTCTTGCTTAATACAACGAAACAAGCTGTTTTAGACCGAAACGAGCTAAATCACAACACATCGGTTTTGCAAGTGTCCCTGTGACACGCGTCAAAACTTTTTCTCTTATAACTGCGCGAAAAGCATGTATTCTTGCTTAATACAGCGAAACAAGCTGTTTTAGACCGAAACGAGCTAAATCACAACACATCGGTTTTACAAGTGTCCACGTGATATTCGTCAAAACTTTTTCTCTTATAACTGCGCGAAAAGCATGTATTCATGCTTAATACAACGAAACAAGCTGTTTTAGACCGAGATGAGCTAAATCTGAACACATCGGTTTTACAAGTGTCTCTCTAATACGCGTCAAAAGTTTTTCTTCTATAACTGCGCGAAAAGCATGTATTCGTGCTTAATACAGCGAAACAAGCTGTTTTAGACCGAAACGAGCTAAATCACAACACATCGGTTTTACAAGTGTTCTTCTGATACGCGTCTAAACTTTTTCTCTTATAACTGCGCGAAAAGCATGTATTCTTGCTTAATACAGCGAAACAAGCTGTTTTAGACCGAAAAGAGCTAAATCACAACACATCGGTTTTACAAGTGTTCCTCTGATACGCGTCAAAACTTTTTCTCTTATAACTGCGCGAAAAGCATGTATTCTTGCTTAATACAACGAAACAAGCTGTTTTAGACCGAAACGAGCTAAATCACAACACATCGGTTTTACAAGTGTCCCTGTGACACGCGTCAAAACTTTTTCTCTTATAACTGCGCGAAAAGCATGTATTCTTGCTTAATACAGCGAAACAAGCTGTTTTAGACCGAAACGAGCTAAATCACAACACATCGGTTTTACAAGTGTCCACGTGATATTCGTCAAAACTTTTTTTCCTATAACTGCGCGAAAAACATGTATTCGTGCTTAATACAACGAAACAAGCTGTTTTAGACCGAGATGAGCTAATCTGAACATATCGGTTTTACAAGTCTCTCTCTAATACGCGTCAAAAGTTTTTCTTCTATAATTGCGCGAAAAGCATGTATTCGTGCTTAAAACAACGAAACAAGCTGTTTTATACCAAAACGAGCTATATCTGAACACATCGGTTTTACACGTGTCCCTGTGACACGCGTCAAAACGTTTTCTCCTATAACTGCGCGAAAAGCACGTATTCTTGCTTAATACAGCGAAACAAGCTGTTTTAGACCGAAACAAGTTAAATCACAACACATCGGTTTTACAAGTGTTCCTCTGATACGCATCTAAACTTTTTTTCTCTTATAACTGCGCGAAAAGCATGTATTTGTGCTTAATACGACGAAACAAGCTGTTTTAGACCGAAACGAGCTAAATCTTAACACATCGGTTTTACAAGTGTCCCTGTGATACGCGTCAAAAGTTTTTCTCTTATAACTGCGCGAAAAGCATGTATTCTTGCTTAATACAGCGAAACAAGCTGTTTTAGACCGAAACGAGCTAAATCACAACACATCGGTTTTACAAGTGTTCCTCTGATACGCGTCAAAACTTTTTCTCTTATAACTGCGCGAAAAGCATGTATTCTTGCTTAATACAACGAAACAAGCTGTTTTAGACCGAAACGATTTAAATCACAACACATCGGTTTTACAAGTGTTCCTCTGATACGCATCTAAACTTTTTTTCTCTTATAACTGCGCGAAAAGCATGCATTTGTGCTTAATACGACGAAACAAGCTGTTTTAGACCGAAACGAGCTAAATCTGAACACATCGGTTTTACAAGTGTCCCTGTGATACGCGTCCAAACTGTTTTCTCTTATAACTGCGCGAAAAGCATGTATTCGTGCTTAGTTCAACGAAACAAGCTGTTTTAGACCGAAACGAGCTAAATCACAACACATCGGTTTTACAAGTGTTCTTCTGATACGCGTCTAAACTTTTTCTCTTATAACTGCGCGAAAAGCATGTATTCTTGCTTATTACAGCGAAACAAGCTGTTTTAGACCGAAACGAGCTAAATCACAACACATCGGTTTTACAAGTGTTCCTCTGATACGCGTCAAAACTTTTTCTCTTATAACTGCGCGAAAAGCATGTATTCTTGCTTAATACAACGAAACAAGCTGTTTTAGACCGAAACGAGCTAAATCACAACACATCGGTTTTACAAGTGTCCCTGTGACACGCATCAAAACTTTTTCTCCTATAACTGCGCGAAAAGCACGTATTCTTGCTTAATACAGCGAAACAAGCTGTTTTAGACCGAAACGAGCTAAATCACAACACATCGGTTTTACAAGTGTCCACGTGATATTCGTCAAAACTTTTTCTCTTATAACTGCGCGAAAAGCATGTATTCGTGCTTAATGCAACGAAACAAGCTGTTTTAGACCGAGATGAGCTAAATCTGAACACATCGGTTTTACAAGTGTCTCTCTAATACGCGTCAAAAGTTTTTCTTCTATAACTGCGCGAAAAGCATGTATTCGTGCTTAAAACAAAGAAACAAGCTGTTTTATACCAAAACGAGCTATATCTGAACACATCGGTTTTACACGTGTCCCTGTGACACGCGTCAAAACGTTTTCTCCTATAACTGCGCGAAAAGCACGTATTCTTGCTTAATACAGCGAAAACAAGCTGTTTTAGACCGAAACGAGTTAAATCACAACACATCGGTTTTACAAGTGTTCCTCTGATACGCGTCAATAATTTTTTTCTCTTATAACTGCGCGAAAAGCATGTATTCCTGCTTAATACAACGAAACAAGCTGTTTTAAACCGAAACGAGTTAAATCACATTACATCGGTTTTACAAGTGTTCCTCTGATACGCGTCAAAACTTTTTCTCTTATAACTGCGCGAAAAGCATGTATTCTTGCTTAGTCTAACGAAACAAGCTGTTTTAGACCGAAACGGGGTAAATCTGAACACATCGGTTTTACAAGTGTCCCTGTGACACGCATTTAAAACGTTTTCTCTCATAACTGCGCGAAAATCATGTATTTGTGCTTAATACGACGAAACAAGCTGTTTTAGACCGAAACGAGCTAAATCTGAACACATCGGTTTTAAAAGTGTCCCTGTGATACGCGTCAAAACTTTTTCTCTTATAACTGCGCGAAAAGCATGTATTCTTGCTTAATACAGCGAAACAAGCTGTTTTAGACCGAAACGAGCTAAATCACAACACATCGGTTTTACAAGTGTTCCTCTGATACGCGTCAAAACTTTTTTCTCTTATAACTGCGCGAAAAGCATGTATTCGTGCTTAGTTCAACGAAACAAGCTGTTTTAGACCGAAACGAGCTAAATCACAACACATAGGTTTTACAAGTGTTCCTCTGATACGCGTCAAAACTTTTTCTCTTATAACTGCGCGAAAAGCATGTATTCTTGCTTAATACAGCGAAACAAGCTGTTTTAGACCGAAACGAGCTAAATCACAACACATCGGTTTTACAAGTGTTCCTCTGATACGCGTCAAAACTTTTTCTCTTATAACTGCGCGAAAAGCATGTATTCTTGCTTAATACAACGAAACAAGCTGTTTTAGACCGAAACGAGCTAAATCACAACACATCGGTTTTGCAAGTGTCCCTGTGACACGCGTCAAAACTTTTTCTCTTATAACTGCGCGAAAAGCATGTATTCTTGCTTAATACAGCGAAACAAGCTGTTTTAGACCGAAACGAGCTAAATCACAACACATCGGTTTTACAAGTGTCCACGTGATATTCGTCAAAACTTTTTCTCTTATAACTGCGCGAAAAGCATGTATTCGTGCTTAATACAACGAAACAAGCTGTTTTAGACCGAGATGAGCTAAATCTGAACACATCGGTTTTACAAGTGTCTCTCTAATACGCGTCAAAAGTTTTTCTTCTATAACTGCGCGAAAAGCATGTATTCGTGCTTAATACAGCGAAACAAGCTGTTTTAGACCGAAACGAGCTAAATCACAACACATCGGTTTTACAAGTGTTCTTCTGATACGCGTCTAAACTTTTTCTCTTATAACTGCGCGAAAAGCATGTATTCTTGCTTAATACAGCGAAACAAGCTGTTTTAGACCGAAACGAGCTAAATCACAACACATCGGTTTTACAAGTGTTCCTCTGATACGCGTCAAAACTTTTTCTCTTATAACTGCGCGAAAAGCATGTATTCTTGCTTAATACAACGAAACAAGCTGTTTTAGACCGAAACGAGCTAAATCACAACACATCGGTTTTACAAGTGTCCCTGTGACACGCGTCAAAACTTTTTCTCTTATAACTGCGCGAAAAGCATGTATTCTTGCTTAATACAGCGAAACAAGCTGTTTTAGACCGAAACGAGCTAAATCACAACACATCGGTTTTACAAGTGTCCACGTGATATTCGTCAAAACTTTTTTTCCTATAACTGCGCGAAAAACATGTATTCGTGCTTAATACAACGAAACAAGCTGTTTTAGACCGAGATGAGCTAATCTGAACATATCGGTTTTACAAGTGTCTCTCTAATACGCGTCAAAAGTTTTTCTTCTATAATTGCGCGAGAAAGCATGTATTCGTGCTTAAAACAACGAAACAAGCTGTTTTATACCAAAAGGAGCTATATCTGAACACATCGGTTTTACACGTGTCCCTGTGACACGCGTCAAAACGTTTTCTCCTATAACTGCGCGAAAAGCACGTATTCTTGCTTAATACAGCGAAACAAGCTGTTTTAGACCGAAACAAGTTAAATCACAACACATCGGTTTTACAAGTGTTCCTCTGATACGCATCTAAACTTTTTTTCTCTTATAACTGCGCGAAAAGCATGTATTTGTGCTTAATACGACGAAACAAGCTGTTTTAGACCGAAACGAGCTAAATCTTAACACATCGGTTTTACAAGTGTCCCTGTGATACGCGTCAAAAGTTTTTCTCTTATAACTGCGCGAAAAGCATGTATTCTTGCTTAATACAGCGAAACAAGCTGTTTTAGACCGAAACGAGCTAAATCACAACACATCGGTTTTACAAGTGTTCCTCTGATACGCGTCAAAACTTTTTCTCTTATAACTGCGCGAAAAGCATGTATTCTTGCTTAATACAACGAAACAAGCTGTTTTAGACCGAAACGATTTAAATCACAACACATCGGTTTTACAAGTGTTCCCTCTGATACGCATCTAAACTTTTTTTCTCTTATAACTGCGCGAAAAGCATGCATTTGTGCTTAATACGACGAAACAAGCTGTTTTAGACCGAAACGAGCTAAATCTGAACACATCGGTTTTACAAGTGTCTCTCTAATACGCGTCAAAAGTTTTTCTTCTATAATGCGCGAAAAGCATGTATTCGTGCTTAGTTCAACGAAACAAGCTGTTTTAGACCGAAACGAGCTAAATCACAACACATCGGTTTTACAAGTGTTCTTCTGATACGCGTCTAAACTTTTTCTCTTATAACTGCGCGAAAAGCATGTATTCTTGCTTAATACAGCGAAACAAGCTGTTTTTAGACCGAAACGAGCTAAATCACAACACATCGGTTTTACAAGTGTTCCTCTGATACGCGTCAAAACTTTTTCTCTTATAACTGCGCGAAAAGCATGTATTTGTGCTTAATACGACGAAACAAGCTGTTTTAGACCGAAACGAGCTAAATCTTAACACATCGGTTTTACAAGTGTCCCTGTGATACGCGTCAAAAGTTTTTCTCTTATAACTGCGCGAAAAGCATGTATTCTTGCTTAATACAGCGAAACAAGCTGTTTTAGACCGAAACGAGCTAAATCACAACACATCGGTTTTACAAGTGTTCCTCTGATACGCGTCAAAACTTTTTCTCTTATAACTGCGCGAAAAGCATGTATTCTTGCTTAATACAGCGAAACAAGCTGTTTTAGACCGAAACGAGCTAAATCACAACACATCGGTTTTACAAGTGTCCACGTGATATTCGTCAAAACTTTTTCTCTTATAACTGCGCGAAAAGCATGTATTCGTGCTTAATACAACGAAACAAGCTGTTTTAGACCGAGATGAGCTAAATCTGAACACATCGGTTTACAAGTGTCTCTCTAATACGCGTCAAAAGTTTTTCTTCTATAACTGCGCGAAAAGCATGTATTCGTGCTTAATACAGCGAAACAAGCTGTTTTAGACCGAAACGAGCTAAATCACAACACATCGGTTTTACAAGTGTTCTTCTGATACGCGTCTAAACTTTTTCTCTTATAACTGCGCTAAAAGCATGTATTCTTGCTTAATACAGCGAAACAAGCTGTTTTAGACCGAAACGAGCTAAATCACAACACATCGGTTTTACAAGTGTTCCTCTGATACGCGTCAAAACTTTTTCTCTTATAACTGCGCGAAAAGCATGTATTCTTGCTTAATACAACGAAACAAGCTGTTTTAGACCGAAACGAGCTAAATCACAACACATCGGTTTTACAAGTGTCCCTGTGACACGCGTCAAAACTTTTTCTCTTATAACTGCGCGAAAAGCATGTATTCTTGCTTAATACAGCGAAACAAGCTGTTTTAGACCGAAACGAGCTAAATCACAACACATCGGTTTTACAAGTGTCCACGTGATATTCGTCAAAACTTTTTTTCCTATAACTGCGCGAAAAACATGTATTCGTGCTTAATACAACGAAACAAGCTGTTTTAGACCGAGATGAGCTAATCTGAACATATCGGTTTTACAAGTGTCTCTCTAATACGCGTCAAAAGTTTTTCTTCTATAATTGCGCGAAAAGCATGTATTCGTGCTTAAAACAACGAAATAAGCTGTTTTATACCAAAACGAGCTATATCTGAACACATCGGTTTTACACGTGTCCCTGTGACACGCGTCAAAACGTTTTCTCCTATAACTGCGCGAAAAGCACGTATTCTTGCTTAATACAGCGAAACAAGCTGTTTTAGACAGAAACAAGTTAAATCACAACACATCGGTTTTACAAGTGTTCCTCTGATACGCATCTAAACTTTTTTTCTCTTATAACTGCGCGAAAAGCATGTATTTGTGCTTAATACGACGAAACAAGCTGTTTTAGACCGAAACGAGCTAAATCTTAACACATCGGTTTTACAAGTGTCCCTGTGATACGCGTCAAAAGTTTTTCTCTTATAACTGCGCGAAAAGCATGTATTCTTGCTTAATACAGCGAAACAAGCTGTTTTAGACCGAAACGAGCTAAATCACAACACATCGGTTTTACAAGTGTTCCTCTGATACGCGTCAAAACTTTTTCTCTTATAACTGCGCGAAAAGCATGTATTCTTGCTTAATACAACGAAACAAGCTGTTTTAGACCGAAACGATTTAAATCACAACACATCGGTTTTACAAGTGTTCCTCTGATACGCATCTAAACTTTTTTTCTCTTATAACTGCGCGAAAAGCATGCATTTGTGCTTAATACGACGAAACAAGCTGTTTTAGACCGAAACGAGCTAAATCTGAACACATCGGTTTTACAAGTGTCTCTCTAATACGCGTCAAAAGTTTTTCTTCTATAATTGCGCGAAAAGCATGTATTCGTGCTTAGTTCAACGAAACAAGCTGTTTTAGACCGAAACGAGCTAAATCACAACACATCGGTTTTACAAGTGTTCTTCTGATACGCGTCTAAACTTTTTCTCTTATAACTGCGCGAAAAGCATGTATTCTTGCTTAATACAGCGAAACAAGCTGTTTTAGACCGAAACGAGCTAAATCACAACACATCGGTTTTACAAGTGTTCCTCTGATACGCGTCAAAACTTTTTCTCCTATAACTGCGCGAAAAGCATGTATTTGTGCTTAATACGACGAAACAAGCTGTTTTAGACCGAAACGAGCTAAATCTTAACACATCGGTTTTACAAGTGTCCCTGTGATACGCGTCAAAAGTTTTTCTCTTATAACTGCGCGAAAAGCATGTATTCTTGCTTAATACAGCGAAACAAGCTGTTTTAGACCGAAACGAGCTAAATCACAACACATCGGTTTTACAAGTGTTCCTCTGATACGCGTCAAAACTTTTTCTCTTATAACTGCGCGAAAAGCATGTATTCTTGCTTAATACAACGAAACAAGCTGTTTTAGACCGAAACGATTTAAATCACAACACATCGGTTTTACAAGTGTTCCTCTGATACGCATCTAAACTTTTTTTCTCTTATAACTGCGCGAAAAGCATGCATTTGTGCTTAATACGACGAAACAAGCTGTTTTAGACCGAAACGAGCTAAATCTGAACACATCGGTTTTACAAGTGTCCCTGTGATACGCGTCCAAACTGTTTTCTCTTATAACTGCGCGAAAAGCATGTATTCGTGCTTAGTTCAACGAAACAAGCTGTTTTAGACCGAAACGAGCTAAATCACAACACATCGGTTTTACAAGTGTTCTTCTGATACGCGTCTAAACTTTTTCTCTTATAACTGCGCGAAAAGCATGTATTCTTGCTTAATACAGCGAAACAAGCTGTTTTAGACCGAAACGAGCTAAATCACAACACATCGGTTTTACAAGTGTTCCTCTGATACGCGTCAAAACTTTTTCTCTTATAACTGCGCGAAAAGCATGTATTCTTGCTTAATACAACGAAACAAGCTGTTTTAGACCGAAACGAGCTAAATCACAACACATCGGTTTTACAAGTGTCCCTGTGACACGCATCAAAACTTTTTCTCTTATAACTGCGCGAAAAGCACGTATTCTTGCTTAATACAGCGAAACAAGCTGTTTTAGACCGAAACGAGCTAAATCACAACACATCGGTTTTACAAGTGTCCACGTGATATTCGTCAAAACTTTTTCTCTTATAACTGCGCGAAAAGCATGTATTCGTGCTTAATGCAACGAAACAAGCTGTTTTAGACCGAGATGAGCTAAATCTGAACACATCGGTTTTACAAGTGTCTCTCTAATACGCGTCAAAAGTTTTTCTTCTATAACTGCGCGAAAAGCATGTATTCGTGCTTAAAACAAAGAAACAAGCTGTTTTATACCAAAACGAGCTATATCTGAACACATCGGTTTTACACGTGTCCCTGTGACACGCGTCAAAACGTTTTCTCCTATAACTGCGCGAAAAGCTAATTCTTGCTTAATACAGCGAAACAAGCTGTTTTAGACCGAAACGAGTTAAATCACAACACATCGGTTTTACAAGTGTTCCTCTGATACGCGTCAATAATTTTTTTCTCTTATAACTGCGCGAAAAGCATGTATTCCTGCTTAATACAACGAAACAAGCTGTTTTAAACCGAAACGAGTTAAATCACATTACATCGGTTTTACAAGTGTTCCTCTGATACGCGTCAAAACTTTTTCTCTTATAACTGCGCGAAAAGCATGTATTCTTGCTTAGTCTAACGAAACAAGCTGTTTTAGACCGAAACGGGGTAAATCTGAACACATCGGTTTTACAAGTGTCCCTGTGACACGCATTTAAAACGTTTTCTCTTATAACTGCGCGAAAAGCATGTATTCCTGCTTAATACAGCGAAACAAGCTGTTTTAGACCGAAACGAGCTAAATCACAACACATCGGTTTTACAAGTGTTCCTCTAATACGCGTCAAAACTTTTTTCTCTTATAACTGCGCGAAAAGCATGTATTCGTGCTTAGTTCAACGAAACAAGCTGTTTTAGACCGAAACGAGCTAAATCACAACACATCGGTTTTACAAGTGTTCTTCTGATACGCGTCTAAACTTTTTCTCTTATAACTGCGCGAAAAGCATGTATTCTTGCTTAATACAGCGAAACAAGCTGTTTTAGACCGAAACGAGCTAAATCACAACACATCGGTTTTACAAGTGTTCCTCTGATACGCGTCAAAACTTTTTCTCTTATAACTGCGCGAAAAGCATGTATTCTTGCTTAATACAACGAAACAAGCTGTTTTAGACCGAAACGAGCTAAATCACAACACATCGGTTTTACAAGTGTCCCTGTGACACGCGTCAAAACTTTTTCTCATATAACTGCGCGAAAAGCATGTATTCCTGCTTAATACAGCGAAACAAGCTGTTTTAGACCGAAACGAGCTAAATCACAACACATCGGTTTTACAAGTGTCCACGTGATATTCGTCAAAACTTTTTCTCCTATAACTGCGCGAAAAACATGTATTCGTGCTTAATACAACGAAACAAGCTGTTTTAGACCGAGATGTGCTAAATCTGAACATATCGGTTTTACAAGTGTCTCTCTAATACGCGTCAAAAGTTTTTCTTCTATAACTGCGCGAAAAGCCTGTATTCGTGCTTAAAACAACGAAACAAGCTGTTTTATACCAAAACGAGCTATATCTGAACACATCGGTTTTACAAGTGTCCCTGTGACATGCGTCAAAAATTTTTCTCTTGTAACAGCGCGAAAAGCACGTATTCTTGCTAAATACAACGAAACAAGCTGTTTTAGACCGAAACGAGCTAAATCACAACACATCGGTTTTACAAGTGTTCCTCTGATACGCGTCAAAACGTTTTCTCCTATAACTGCGCGAAAAGCACGTATTCTTGCTTAATACAGCGAAACAAGCTGTTTTAGACCGAAACGAGTTAAATCACAACACATCGGTTTTACAAGTGTTCCTCTGATACGCGTCAAAACTTTTTTTCTCTTATAACTGCGCGAAAAGCATGTATTCCTGCTTAATACAACGAAACAAGCTGTTTTAAACCGAAACGAGTTAAATCACATTACATCGGTTTTACAAGTGTTCCTCTGATACGCGTCAAAACTTTTTCTCTTATAACTGCGCGAAAAGCATGTATTCGTGCTTAGTCTAACGAAACAAGCTGTTTTAGACCGAAACGGGGTAAATCTGAACACATCGGTTTTACAAGTGTCCCTGTGACACGCCTTTAAAACGTTTTCTCTTATAAATGCGCGAAAAGCATGTATTCCTACTTAATACAGCGAAACAAGCTGTTTTAGACCGAAACAAGCTAAATCACAACACATCGGTTTTACAAGTGTTCCTCTGATACGCGTCAAAACTTTTTCTCTTATAACTGCGCGAAAAGCATGTATTCTTGCTTAATACAACGAAACAAGCTGTTTTAGACCGAAACGAGTTAAATCACAACACATCGGTTTTACAAGTGTTCCTCTGATACGCGTCTAAACTTTTTTTCTCTTATAACTGCGCGAAAAGCATGTATTTGTGCTTAATACGACGAAACAAGCTGTTTTAGACCGAAACGAGCTAAATCTGAACACATCGGTTTTACAAGTGTCCCTGTGATACGCGTCAAAACTTTTTCTCTTATAACTGCGCGAAAAGCATGTATTCTTGCTTAATACAGCGAAACAAGCTGTTTTAGACCGAAACGAGCTAAATCACAACACATCGGTTTTACAAGTGTTCCTCTGATACGCGTCAAAACTTTTTTCTCTTATAACTGCACGAAAAGCATGTATTCGTGCTTAGTTCAACGAAACAAGCTGTTTTAGACCGAAACGAGCTAAATCACAACACATCGGTTTTACAAGTGTTCTTCTGATACGCGTCATAACCTTTTCTCTTATAACTGCGCGAAAAGCATGTATTCTTGCTTAATACAACGAAACAAGCTGTTTTAGACCGAAACGAGTTAAATCACAACACATCGGTTTTACAAGTGTTCCTCTGATACGCGTCAAAACTTTTTTCTCTTATAACTGCGCGAAAATCATGTATTTGTGCTTAATACGACGAAACAAGCTGTTTTAGACCGAAACGAGCTAAATCTGAACACATCGGTTTTAAAAGTGTCCCTGTGATACGCGTCAAAACTTTTTCTCTTATAACTGCGCGAAAAGCATGTATTCTTGCTTAATACAGCGAAACAAGCTGTTTTAGACCGAAACGAGCTAAATCACAACACATCGGTTTTACAAGTGTTCCTCTGATACGCGTCAAAACTTTTTTCTCTTATAACTGCGCGAAAAGCATGTATTCGTGCTTAGTTCAACGAAACAAGCTGTTTTAGACCGAAACGAGCTAAATCACAACACATCGGTTTTACAAGTGTTCCTCTGATACGCGTCAAAACTTTTTCTCTTATAACTGCGCGAAAAGCATGTATTCTTGCTTAATACAGCGAAACAAGCTGTTTTAGACCGAAACGAGCTAAATCACAACACATCGGTTTTACAAGTGTTCCTCTGATACGCGTCAAAACTTTTTCTCTTATAACTGCGCGAAAAGCATGTATTCTTGCTTAATACAACGAAACAAGCTGTTTTAGACCGAAACGAGCTAAATCACAACACATCGGTTTTGCCAGTGTCCCTGTGACATGCGTCAAAACTTTTTCTCTTATAACTGCGCGAAAAGCATGTATTCTTGCTTAATACAACGAAACAAGCTGTTTTAGACCGAAACGAGCTAAATCACAACACATCGGTTTTGCCAGTGTCCCTGTGACATGCGTCAAAACTTTTTCTCTTATAACTGCGCGAAAAGCATGTATTCTTGCTTAATACAGCGAAACAAGCTGTTTTAGACCGAAACGAGCTAAATCACAACACATCGGTTTTACAAGTGTCCACGTGATATTCGTCAAAACTTTTTCTCTTATAACTGCGCGAAAAGCATGTATTCGTGCTTAATACAACGAAACAAGCTGTTTTAGACCGAGATGAGCTAAATCTGAACACATCGGTTTTACAAGTGTCTCTCTAGTACGCGTCAAAAGTTTTTCTTCTATAACTGCGCGAAAAGCATGTATTCGTGCTTAAAACAACGAAACAAGCTGTTTTATACCAAAACGAGCTATATCTGAACACATCGGTTTTACACGTGTCCCTGTGACACGCGTCAAAACGTTTTCTCTTATAACTGCGCGAAAAGCACGTATTCTTGCTTAATACAGCGAAACAACCTGTTTTAGACCGAAACAAGTTAAATCACAACACATCGGTTTTACAAGTGTTCCTCTGATACGCGTCAAAACTTTTTTTCTCTTATAACTGCGCGAAAAGCATGTATTCCTGCTTAATACAACGAAACAAGCTGTTTTAAACCGAAACGAGTTAAATCACATTACATCGGTTTTACAAGTGTTCCTCTGATACGCGTCAAAACTTTTTCTCTTATAACTGCGCGAAAAGCATGTATTCGTGCTTAGTCTAACGAAACAAGCTGTTTTAGACCGAAACGGGGTAAATCTGAACACATCGGTTTTACAAGTGTCCCTGTGACACGCCTTTAAAACGTTTTCTCTTATAACTGCGCGAAAAGCATGTATTCTTGCTTAATACAGCGAAACAAGCTGTTTTAGACCGAAACGAGCTAAATCACAACACATCGGTTTTACAAGTGTTCCTCTGATACGCGTCAAAACTTTTTCTCTTATAACTGCGCGAAAAGCATGTATTCTTGCTTAATACAACGAAACAAGCTGTTTTAGACCGAAACGAGCTAAATCACAACACATCGGTTTTACAAGTGTCCCTGTGACACGCGTCAAAACTTTTTCTCATATAACTGCGCGAAAAGCATGTATTCCTGCTTAATACAGCGAAACAAGCTGTTTTAGACCGAAACGAGCTAAATCACAACACATCGGTTTTACAAGTGTCCACGTGATATTCGTCAAAACTTTTTCTCCTATAACTGCGCGAAAAACATGTATTCGTGCTTAATACAACGAAACAAGCTGTTTTAGACCGAGATGAGCTAAATCTGAACATATCGGTTTTACAAGTGTCTCTCTAATACGCGTCAAAAGTTTTTCTTCTATAACTGCGCGAAAAGCATGTATTCGTGCTTAAAACAACGAAACAAGCTGTTTTATACCAAAACGAGCTATATCTGAACACATCGGTTTTACAAGTGTCCCTGTGACATGCGTCAAAAATTTTTCTCTTGTAACAGCGCGAAAAGCACGTATTCTTGCTAAATACAACGAAACAAGCTGTTTTAGACCGAAACAAGCTAAATCACAACACATCGGTTTTACAAGTGTTCCTCTGATACGCGTCAAAACTTTTTCTCTTATAACTGCGCGAAAAGCATGTATTCTTGCTTAATACAACGAAACAAGCTGTTTTAGACCGAAACGAGTTAAATCACAACACATCGGTTTTACAAGTGTTCCTCTGATACGCGTCTAAACTTTTTTTCTCTTATAACTGCGCGAAAAGCATGTATTTGTGCTTAATACGACGAAACAAGCTGTTTTAGACCGAAACGAGCTAAATCTGAACACATCGGTTTTACAAGTGTCCCTGTGATACGCGTCAAAACTTTTTCTCTTATAACTGCGCGAAAAGCATGTATTCTTGCTTAATACAGCGAAACAAGCTGTTTTAGACCGAAACGAGCTAAATCACAACACATCGGTTTTACAAGTGTTCCTCTGATACGCGTCAAAACTTTTTTCTCTTATAACGCACGAAAAGCATGTATTCGTGCTTAGTTCAACGAAACAAGCTGTTTTAGACCGAAACGAGCTAAATCACAACACATCGGTTTTACAAGTGTTCTTCTGATACGCGTCATAACCTTTTCTCTTATAACTGCGCGAAAAGCATGTATTCTTGCTTAATACAACGAAACAAGCTGTTTTAGACCGAAACGAGTTAAATCACAACACATCGGTTTTACAAGTGTTCCTCTGATACGCGTCAAAACTTTTTTCTCTTATAACTGCGCGAAAATCATGTATTTGTGCTTAATACGACGAAACAAGCTGTTTTAGACCGAAACGAGCTAAATCTGAACACATCGGTTTTAAAAGTGTCCCTGTGATACGCGTCAAAACTTTTTCTCTTATAACTGCGCGAAAAGCATGTATTCTTGCTTAATACAGCGAAACAAGCTGTTTTAGACCGAAACGAGCTAAATCACAACACATCGGTTTTACAAGTGTTCCTCTGATACGCGTCAAAACTTTTTTCTCTTATAACTGCGCGAAAAGCATGTATTCGTGCTTAGTTCAACGAAACAAGCTGTTTTAGACCGAAACGAGCTAAATCACAACACATCGGTTTTACAAGTGTTCCTCTGATACGCGTCAAAACTTTTTCTCTTATAACTGCGCGAAAAGCATGTATTCTTGCTTAATACAGCGAAACAAGCTGTTTTAGACCGAAACGAGCTAAATCACAACACATCGGTTTTACAAGTGTTCCTCTGATACGCGTCAAAACTTTTTCTCTTATAACTGCGCGAAAAGCATGTATTCTTGCTTAATACAACGAAACAAGCTGTTTTAGACCGAAACGAGCTAAATCACAACACATCGGTTTTGCAAGTGTCCCTGTGACACGCGTCAAAACTTTTTCTCTTATAACTGCGCGAAAAGCATGTATTCTTGCTTAATACAGCGAAACAAGCTGTTTTAGACCGAAACGAGCTAAATCACAACACATCGGTTTTACAAGTGTCCACGTGATATTCGTCAAAACTTTTTCTCTTATAACTGCGCGAAAAGCATGTATTCGTGCTTAATACAACGAAACAAGCTGTTTTAGACCGAGATGAGCTAAATCTGAACACATCGGTTTTACAAGTGTCTCTCTAGTACGCGTCAAAAGTTTTTCTTCTATAACTGCGCGAAAAGCATGTATTCGTGCTTAAAACAACGAAACAAGCTGTTTTATACCAAAACGAGCTATATCTGAACACATCGGTTTTACACGTGTCCCTGTGACACGCGTCAAAACGTTTTCTCTTATAACTGCGCGAAAAGCACGTATTCTTGCTTAATACAGCGAAACAACCTGTTTTAGACCGAAACAAGTTAAATCACAACACATCGGTTTTACAAGTGTTCCTCTGATACGCGTCAAAACTTTTTTTCTCTTATAACTGCGCGAAAAGCATGTATTCCTGCTTAATACAACGAAACAAGCTGTTTTAAACCGAAACGAGTTAAATCACATTACATCGGTTTTACAAGTGTTCCTCTGATACGCGTCAAAACTTTTTCTCTTATAACTGCGCGAAAAGCATGTATTCGTGCTTAGTCTAACGAAACAAGCTGTTTTAGACCGAAACGGGGTAAATCTGAACACATCGGTTTTACAAGTGTCCCTGTGACACGCCTTTAAAACGTTTTCTCTTATAAATGCGCGAAAAGCATGTATTCCTGCTTAATACAGCGAAACAAGCTGTTTTAGACCGAAACAAGCTTAATCACAACACATCGGTTTTACAAGTGTTCCTCTGATACGCGTCAAAACTTTTTCTCTTATAACTGCGCGAAAAGCATGTATTCTTGCTTAATACAACGAAACAAGCTGTTTTAGACCGAAACGAGTTAAATCACAACACATCGGTTTTACAAGTGTTCCTCTGATACGCGTCAAAACTTTTTTCTCTTATAACTGCACGAAAAGCATGTATTCGTGCTTAGTTCAACGAAACAAGCTGTTTTAGACCGAAACGAGCTAAATCACAACACATCGGTTTTACAAGTGTTCTTCTGATACGCGTCATAACCTTTTCTCTTATAACTGCGCGAAAAGCATGTATTCTTGCTTAATACAACGAAACAAGCTGTTTTAGACCGAAACGAGTTAAATCACAACACATCGGTTTTACAAGTGTTCCTCTGATACGCGTCAAAACTTTTTTCTCTTATAACTGCGCGAAAATCATGTATTTGTGCTTAATACGACGAAACAAGCTGTTTTAGACCGAAACGAGCTAAATCTGAACACATCGGTTTTAAAAGTGTCCCTGTGATACGCGTCAAAACTTTTTCTCTTATAACTGCGCGAAAAGCATGTATTCTTGCTTAATACAGCGAAACAAGCTGTTTTAGACCGAAACGAGCTAAATCACAACACATCGGTTTTACAAGTGTTCCTCTGATACGCGTCAAAACTTTTTTCTCTTATAACTGCGCGAAAAGCATGTATTCGTGCTTAGTTCAACGAAACAAGCTGTTTTAGACCGAAACGAGCTAAATCACAACACATCGGTTTTACAAGTGTTCCTCTGATACGCGTCAAAACTTTTTCTCTTATAACTGCGCGAAAAGCATGTATTCTTGCTTAATACAGCGAAACAAGCTGTTTTAGACCGAAACGAGCTAAATCACAACACATCGGTTTTACAAGTGTTCCTCTGATACGCGTCAAAACTTTTTCTCTTATAACTGCGCGAAAAGCATGTATTCTTGCTTAATACAACGAAACAAGCTGTTTTAGACCGAAACGAGCTAAATCACAACACATCGGTTTTGCAAGTGTCCCTGTGACACGCGTTCAAAACTTTTTCTCTTATAACTGTGCGAAAAGCATGTATTCTTGCTTAATACAGCGAAAACAAGCTGTTTTAGACCGAAACGAGCTAAATCACAACACATCGGTTTTACAAGTGTCCACGTGATATTCGTCAAAACTTTTTCTCTTATAACTGCGCGAAAAGCATGTATTCGTGCTTAATACAACGAAACAAGCTGTTTTAGACCGAGATGAGCTAAATCTGAACACATCGGTTTTACAAGTGTCTCTCTAGTACGCGTCAAAAGTTTTTTCTTCTATAACTGCGCGAAAAGCATGTATTCGTGCTTAAAACAACGAAACAAGCTGTTTTATACCAAAACGAGCTATATCTGAACACATCGGTTTTACACGTGTCCCTGTGACACGCGTCAAAACGTTTTCTCTTATAACTGCGCGAAAAGCACGTATTCTTGCTTAATACAGCGAAACAACCTGTTTTAGACCGAAAAGAGTTAAATCACAACACATCGGTTTTACAAGTGTTCCTCTGATACGCGTCAAAACTTTTTTTTTCTTATAACTGCGCGAAAAGCATGTATTCTTGCTTAATACAACGAAACAAGCTGTTTTAGACCGAAACGAGTTAAATCACAACACATCGGTTTTACAAGTGTTCCTCTGATACGCGTCAAAACTTTTTTTCTCTTATAACTGCGCGAAAAGCATGTATTCGTGCTTAGTCTAACGAAACAAGCTGTTTTAGACCGAAACGGGGTAAATCTGAACACATCGGTTTTACAAGTGTCCCTGTGACACGCCTTTAAAACGTTTTCTCTTATAACTGCGCGAAAAGCATGTTCTCCTGCTTAATACAGCGAAACAAGCTGTTTTAGACCGAAACGAGCTAAATCACAACACATCGGTTTTACAAGTGTTCCTCTGATACGCGTCAAAACTTTTTCTCTTATAACTGCGCGAAAAGCATGTATTCTTGCTTAATACAACGAAACAAGCTGTTTTAGACCGAAACGAGTTAAATCACAACACATCGGTTTTACAAGTGTTCCTCTGATACGCGTCAAAACTTTTTTTCTCTTATAACTGCGCGAAAAGCATGTATTTGTGCCTAATACGACGAAACAAGCTGTTTTAGACCGAAACGAGCTAAATCTGAACACATCGGTTTTACAAGTGTCCCTGTGATAGGCGTCAAAACTTTTTCTCTTATAACTGCGCGAAAAGCATGTATTCTTGCTTAATACAGCGAAACAAGCTGTTTTAGACCGAAACGAGCTAAATCACAACACATCGGTTTTACAAGTGTTCCTCTGATACGCGTCAAAACTTTTTTCTCTTATAACTGCGCGAAAAGCATGTATTCGTGCTTAGTTCAACGAAACAAGCTGTTTTAGACCGAAACGAGCTAAATCACAACACATCGGTTTTACAAGTGTTCTTCTGATACGCGTCTAAACTTTTTCTCTTATAACTGCGCGAAAAGCATGTATTCTTGCTTAATACAGCGAAACAAGCTGTTTTAGACCGAAACGAGCTAAATCACAACACATCGGTTTTACAAGTGTTCCTCTGATACGCGTCAAAACTTTTTCTCTTATAACTGCGCGAAAAGCATGTGTTCTTGCTTAATACAACGAAACAAGCTGTTTTAGACCGAAACGAGCTAAATCACAACACATCGGTTTTACAAGTGTCCCTGTGACACGCGTCAAAACTTTTTCTCTTATAACTGCGCGAAAAGCATGTATTCTTGCTTAATACAGCGAAACAAGCTGTTTTAGACCGAAACGAGCTAAATCACAACACATCGGTTTTACAAGTGTCCACGTGTTATTCGTCAAAACTTTTTCTCCTATAACTGCGCGAAAAACATGTATTCGTGCTTAATACAACGAAACAAGCTGTTTTAGACCGAGATGAGCTAATCTGAACACATCGGTTTTACAAGTGTTTCTCTAATACGCGTCAAAAGTTTTTCTTCTATAACTGCGCGAAAAGCATGTATTCGTGCTTAAAACAACGAAACAAGCTGTTTTATACCAAAACGAGCTATATCTGAACACATCGGTTTTACACGTGTCCCTGTGACACGCGTCAAAACGTTTTCTCCTATAACTGCGCGAAAAGCACGTATTCTTGCTTAATACAGCGAAACAAGCTGTTTTAGACCGAAACGAGCTAAATCACAACACATCGGTTTTACAAGTGTCCACGTGATATTCGTCAACACTTTTTCTCTTATAACTGCGCGAAAAGCATGTATTCGTGCTTAATGCAACGAAACAAGCTGTTTTAGACCGAGATGAGCTAAATCTGAACACATCGGTTTTACAAGTGTTCTTCTGATACGCGTCACAACTTTTTCTCTTATAACTGCCCGAAAAGCATGTATTCTTGCTTAATGCAGCGAAACAAGCTGTTTTAAACCGAAACGAGTTAAATCACATTACATCGGTTTTACAAGTGTTCCTCTGATACGCGTCAAAACTTTTTCTCTTAAAACTGCGCGAAAAGCATGTATTCGTGCTTAGTCTAACGAAACAAGCTGTTTTAGACCGAAACGGGGTAAATCTGAACACATCGGTTTTACAAGTGTCCCTGTGACACGCCTTTAAAACGTTTTCTCTTATAACTGCGCGAAAAGCATGTATTCCTGCTTAATACAGCGAAACAAGCTGTTTTAGACCGAAACGAGCTAAATCACAACACATCGGTTTTACAAGTGTTCCTCTGATACGCGTCAAAACTTTTTCTCTTATAACTGCGCGAAAAGCATGTATTCTTGCTTAATACAACGAAACAAGCTGTTTTAGACCGAAACGAGTTAAATCACAACACATCGGTTTTACAAGTGTTCCTCTGATACGCGTCAAAACTTTTTTCTCTTATAACTGCGCGAAAAGCATGTATTTGTGCTTAATACGACGAAACAAGCTGTTTTAGACCGAAACGAGCTAAATCTGACAACATCGGTTTTACAAGTGTCCCTGTGATACGCGTCAAAACTTTTTCTCTTATAACTGCGCGAAAAGCATGTATTCTTGCTTAATACAGCGAAACAAGTTGTTTTAGACCGAAACGAGCTAAATCACAACACATTGGTTTTACAAGTGTTCCTCTGATACGCGTCAAAACTTTTTTCTCTTATAACTGCACGAAAAGCATGTATTCGTGCTTAGTTCAACGAAACAAGCTGTTTTAGACCGAAATGAGCTAAATCACAACACATCGGTTTTACAAGTGTTCCTCTGATACGCGTCAAAACTTTTTCTCTTATAACTGCGCGAAAAGCATGTATTCTTGCTTAATACAACGAAACAAGCTGTTTTAGACCGAAACGAGCTAAATCACAACACATCGGTTTTACAAGTGTCCCTGTGACACGCATCAAAACTTTTTCTCTTATAACTGCGCGAAAAGCACGTATTCTTGCTTAATACAGCGAAACAAGCTGTTTTAGACCGAAACGAGCTAAATCACAAAACATCGGTTTTACAAGTGTCCACGTGATATTCGTCAAAACTTTTTCTCTTATAACAGCGCGAAAAGCATGTATTCGTGCTTAATGCAACGAAACAAGCTGTTTTAGACAGAGATGAGCTAAATCTGAACACATCGGTTTTACAAGTGTCTCTCTAATACGCGTCAAAAGTTTTTCTTCTATAACTGTGCGAAAAGCATGTATTCGTGGTTAATACTACGAAACAAGCTGTTTTAGACCGAAACGAGCTAAATCTGAACACATCGGTTTTACAAGTGTCCCTGTGACACGCGTCACAACTTTTTCTCTTATAACTGCCCGAAAAGCATGTATTCTTGCTTAATACAACGAAACAAGCTGTTTTAGACCGAAACGAGTTAAATCACATTACATCGGTTTTACAAGTGTTCCTCTGATACGCGTCAAAACTTTTTCTCTTATAACTGCGCGAAAAGCATGTATTCGTGCTTAGTCTAACGAAACAAGCTGTTTTAGACCGAAACGGGGTAAATCTGAACACATTGGTTTTACAAGTGTCCCTGTGATACGCGTCAAAACTTTTTCTCTTATAACTGCGCGAAAAGCATGTATTCTTGCTTAATACAGCGAAACAAGCTGTTTTAGACCGAAACGAGATAAATCACAACACATCGATTTTACAAGTGTTCCTCTGATACGCGTCAAAACTTTTTTCTCTTATAACTGCGCGAAAAGCATGTATTCGTGCTTAATTCAACGAAACAAGCTGTTTTAGACCGAAACGAGCTAAATCACAAAACATCGGTTTTACAAGTGTTCTTCTGATACGCGTCTAAACTTTTTCTCTTATAACTGCGCGAAAAGCATGTATTCTTGCTTAATACAGCGAAACAAGCTGTTTTAGACCGAAACGAGCTAAATCACAACACATCGGTTTTACAAGTGTTCCTCTGATACGCGTCAAAACTTTTTCTCTTATAACTGCGCGAAAAACATGTATTCTTGCTTAATACAACGAAACAAGCTGTTTAAGACCGAAACGAGCTAAATCACAACACATCGGTTTTACAAGTGTCCCTGTGACACGCGTCAAAACTTTTTCTCTTATAACTGCGCGAAAAGCATGTATTCTTACTTATTACAGCGAAACAAGCTGTTTTATACCGACACGAGCTAAATCACAACACATCGGTTTTACAAGTGTCCACGTGATATTCGTCAAAACTTTTTCTCCAATAACTGCGCGAAAAACATGTATTCGTGCTTAATACAACGAAACAAGCTGTTTTAGACCGAGATGAGCTAAATCTGAACACATCGGTTTTACAAGTGTTTCTCTAATACGCGTCAAAAGTTTTTCTTCTATAACTGCGCGAAAAGCATGTATTCGTGCTTAAAACAACGAAACAAGCTGTTTTATACCAAAACGAGCTATATCTGAACACATCGGTTTTACACGTGTCCCTGTGACACGCGTCAAAACGTTTTCTCCTCTAACTGCGCGAAAAGCACGTATTCTTGCTTAATACAGCGAAACAAGCTGTTTTAAACCGAAACGAGTTAAATCACAACACATCGGTTTTACAAGTGTTCCTCTGATACGCGTCAATACTTTTTTTCTCTTATAACTGCGCGAAAAGCATGTATTCCTGCTTAATACAACGAAACAAGCTGTTTTAAACCGAAACGAGTTAAATCACATTACATCGGTTTTACAAGTGTTCCTCTGATACGCGTCAAAACTTTTTCTCTTATAACTGCGCGAAAAGCATGTATTCTTGCTTAGTCTAACGAAACAAGCTGTTTTAGACCGAAACAGGGTAAATCTGAACACATCGGTTTTACAAGTGTCCCTGTGACACGCCTTTAAAACGTTTTCTCTTATAACTGCGCGAAAAGCATGTATTCCTGCCTAATACAGCGAAACAAGCTGTTTTAGACCGAAACGAGCTAAATCACAACACATCGGTTTTACAAGTGTTCCTCTGATACGCGTCAAAACTTTTTCTCTTATAACTGCGCGAAAAGCATGTATTCTTGCTTAATATAACGAAACAAGCTGTTTTAGATCGAAACGAGTTAAATCACAACACATCGGTTTTACAAGTGTTCCTCTGATACGCGTCTAAACTTTTTTTCTCTTATAACTGCGCGAAAAGCATGTATTCGTGCTTAGTCTAACGAAACAAGCTGTTTTAGACCGAAACGGGGTAAATCTGAACACATCGGTTTTACAAGTGTCCCTGTGATACGCGTCAAAACTTTTTCTCTTATAACTGCGCGAAAAGCATGTATTCTTGCTTAATACAGCGAAACAAGCTGTTTTAGACCGAAACGAGCTAAATCACAACACATCGGTTTTACAAGTGTTCCTCTGATACGCGTCAAAACTTTTTTCTCTTATAACTGCGCGAAAAGCATGTAGTCGTGCTTAGTTCAACGAAACAAGCTGTTTTAGACCGAAACGAGCTAAATCACAACACATCGGTTTTACAAGTGTTCTTCTGATACGCGTCACAACTTTTTCTCTTATAACTGCCGAAAAGCATGTATTCTTGCTTAATACAACGAAACAAGCTGTTTTAGACCGAAACGAGTTAAATCACATTACATCGGTTTTACAAGTGTTCCTCTGATACGCGTCAAAACTTTTTCTCTTAAAACTGCGCGAAAAGCATGTATTCGTGCTTAGTCTAACGAAACAAGCTGTTTTAGACCGAAACGGGGTAAATCTGAACACATCGGTTTTACAAGTGTCCCTGTGACACGCCTTTAAAACGTTTTTCTCTTATAACTGCGCGAAAAGCATGTATTCCTGCTTAATACAGCGAAACAAGCTGTTTTAGACCGAAACGAGCTAAATCACAACACATCGGTTTTACAAGTGTTCCTCTGATACGCGTCAAAACTTTTTCTCTTATAACTGCGCGAACAGCATGTATTCTTGCTTAATACAACGAAACAAGCTGTTTTAGACCGAAACGAGTTAAATCACAACACATCGGTTTTACAAGTGTTCCTCTGATACGCGTCAAAACTTTTTTCTCTTATAACTGTGCGAAAAGCATGTATTCTTGCTTAATACAATGAAACAAGCTGTTTGAGACCGAAACGAGCTAAATCACAACACATCGGTTTTACAAGTGTCCCTGTGACACGCATCAAAACTTTTTCTCTTATAACTGCGCGAAAAGCACGTATTCTTGCTTAATACAGCGAAACAAGCTGTTTTAGACCGAAACGAGCTAAATCACAACACATCGGTTTTACAAGTGTCCACGTGATATTCGTCAAAACTTTTTCTCTTATAACAGCGCGAAAAGCATGTATTCGTGCTTAATGCAACGAAACAAGCTGTTTTAGACAGAGATGAGCTAAATCTGTACACATCTGTTTTACAAGTGTCTCTCTAATACGCGTCAAAAGGTTTTTCTTCTATAACTGCGCGAAAAGCATGTATTCGTGGTTAATACAACGAAACAAGCTGTTTTAGACCGAAACCGAGCTAAATCTGAACACATCGGTTTTACAAGTGTCCCTGTGACACGCGTCACAACTTTTTCTCTTATAACTGCCCGAAAAGCATGTATTTCTTGCTTAATACAACGAAACAAGCTGTTTTAGACCGAAACGAGTTAAATCACATTACATCGGTTTTACAAGTTTTCCTCTGATACGCGTCAAAACTTTTTCTCTTATAACTGCGCGAAAAGCATGTATTCGTGCTTAGTCTAACGAAACAAGCTGTTTTAGACCGAAACGGTGTAAATCTGAACACATCGGTTTACAAGTGTCCCTGTGATACGCGTCAAAACTTTTTCTCTTATAACTGCGCGAAAAGCATGTATTCTTGCTTAATACAGCGAAACAAGCTGTTTTAGACCGAAACGAGCTAAATCACAACACATCGCTTTTACAAGTGTCCACGTGATATTCGTCAAAACTTTTTCTCCTATAACTGCGCGAAAAAACATGTATTCGTGCTTAATACAACGAAACAAGCTGTTTTAGACCGAGATGAGCTAAATCTGAACACATCGGTTTTACAAGTGTCTCTCTAATACGCGTCAAAAGTTTTTCTTCTATAACTGCGCGAAAAGCATGTATTCGTGCTTAAAACAACGAAACAAGGTGTTTTATACCAAAACGAGCTATATCTGAACACATCGGTTTTACACGTGTCCCTTGTGACACGCGTCAAAACGTTTTCTCCTATAACTGCGCGAAAAGCACGTATTCTTGCTTAATACAGCGAAACAAGCTGTTTTAAACCGAAACGAGTTAAATCACAACACATCGGTTTTACAAGTGTCCACGTGGTATTCGTCAAAACTTTTTCTCTTATAACAGCGCGAAAAGCATGTATTCGTGCTTAATGCAACGAAACAAGCTGTTTTAGACCGAGATGAGCTAAATCTGAACACATCGGTTTTACAAGTGTCTCTCTAATACGCGTCAAAAGTTTTTCTTCTATAACTGCGCGAAAAGCATGTAGTCGTGCTTAGTTCAACGAAACAAGCTGTTTTAGACCGAAACGAGCTAAATCACAACACATCGGTTTTACAAGTGTTCTTCTGATACGCGTCACAACTTTTTCTCTTATAACTGCCCGAAAAGCATGGTATTCTTGCTTAATGCATCGAAACAAGCTGTTTTAAACCGAAACGAGTTAAATCACATTACATCGGTTTTACAAGTGTTCCTCTGATACGCGTCAAAACTTTTTCTCTTAAAACTGCGCGAAAAGCATGTATTCGTGCTTAGTCTAACGAAACAAGCTGTTTTAGACCGAAACGGGGTAAATCTGAACACATCGGTTTTACAAGTGTCCCTGTGACCACGCCTTTAAAACGTTTTCTCTTATAACTGCGCGAAAAGCATGTATTCCTGCTTAATACAGCGAAACAAGCTGTTTTAGACCGAAACGAGCTAAATCACAACACATCGGTTTTACAAGTGTTCCTCTGATACGCGTCAAAACTTTTTCTCTTATAACTGCGCGAAAAGCATGTATTCTTGCTTAATACAACGAAACAAGCTGTTTTAGACCGAAACGAGTTAAATCACAACACATCGGTTTTACAAGTGTTCCTCTGATACGCGTCAAAACTTTTTTCTCTTATAACTGCGCGAAAAGCATGTATTTGTGCTTAATACGACGAAACAAGCTGTTTTAGACCGAAACGAGCTAAATCTGACAACATCGGTTTTACAAGTGTCCCTGTGATACGCGTCAAAACTTTTTCTCTTATAACTGCGCGAAAAGCATGTATTCTTGCTTAATACAGCGAAACAAGTTGTTTTAGACCGAAACGAGCTAATCACAACACATTGGTTTTACAAGTGTTCCTCTGATACGCGTCAAAACTTTTTTCTCTTATAACTGCACGAAAAGCATGTATTCGTGCTTAGTTCAACGAAACAAGCTGTTTTAGACCGAAATGAGCTAAATCACAACACATCGGTTTTACAAGTGTTCCTCTGATACGCGTCAAAACTTTTTCTCTTATAACTGCGCGAAAAGCATGTATTCTTGCTTAATACAACGAAACAAGCTGTTTTAGACCGAAACGAGCTAAATCACAACACATCGGTTTTACAAGTGTCCCTGTGACACGCATCAAAACTTTTTCTCTTATAACTGCGCGAAAAGCACGTATTCTTGCTTAATACAGCGAAACAAGCTGTTTTAGACCGAAACGAGCTAAATCACAAAACATCGGTTTTACAAGTGTCCACGTGATATTCGTCAAAACTTTTTCTCTTATAACAGCGCGAAAAGCATGTATTCGTGCTTAATGCAACGAAACAAGCTGTTTTAGACAGAGATGAGCTAAATCTGAACACATCGGTTTTACAAGTGTCTCTCTAATACGCGTCAAAAGTTTTTCTTCTATAACTGTGCGAAAAGCATGTATTCGTGGTTAATACTACGAAACAAGCTGTTTTAGACCGAAACGAGCTAAATCTGAACACATCGGTTTTACAAGTGTCCCTGTGACACGCGTCACAACTTTTTCTCTTATAACTGCCCGAAAAGCATGTATTCTTGCTTAATACAACGAAACAAGCTGTTTTAGACCGAAACGAGTTAAATCACATTACATCGGTTTTACAAGTGTTCCTCTGATACGCGTCAAAACTTTTTCTCTTATAACTGCGCGAAAATCATGTATTCGTGCTTAGTCTAACGAAACAAGCTGTTTTAGACCGAAACGGGGTAAATCTGAACACATCGGTTTTACAAGTGTCCCTGTGATACGCGTCAAAACTTTTTCTCTTATAACTGCGCGAAAAGCATGTATTCTTGCTTAATACAGCGAAACAAGCTGTTTTAGACCGAAACGAGATAAATCACAACACATCGATTTTACAAGTGTTCCTCTGATACGCGTCAAAACTTTTTTCTCTTATAACTGCGCGAAAAGCATGTATTCGTGCTTAATTCAACGAAACAAGCTGTTTTAGACCGAAACGAGCTAAATCACAAAACATCGGTTTTACAAGTGTTCTTCTGATACGCGTCTAAACTTTTTCTCTTATAACTGCGCGAAAAACATGTATTCTTGCTTAATACAACGAAACAAGCTGTTTAAGACCGAAACGAGCTAAATCACAACACATCGGTTTTACAAGTGTCCCTGTGACACGCGTCAAAACTTTTTCTCTTATAACTGCGCGAAAAGCATGTATTCTTACTTAATACAGCGAAACAAGCTGTTTTATACCGACACGAGCTAAATCACAACACATCGGTTTTACAAGTGTCCACGTGATATTCGTCAAAACTTTTTCTCCAATAACTGCGCGAAAAACATGTATTCGTGCTTAATACAACGAAACAAGCTGTTTTAGACCGAGATGAGCTAAATCTGAACACATCGGTTTTACAAGTGTTTCTCTAATACGCGTCAAAAGTTTTTCTTCTATAACTGCGCGAAAAGCATGTATTCGTGCTTAAAACAACGAAACAAGCTGTTTTATACCAAAACGAGCTATATCTGAACACATCGGTTTTACACGTGTCCCTGTGACACGCGTCAAAACGTTTTCTCCTATAACTGCGCGAAAAGCACGTATTCTTGCTTAATACAGCGAAACAAGCTGTTTTAAACCGAAACGAGTTAAATCACAACACATCGGTTTTACAAGTGTTCCTCTGATACGCGTCAATACTTTTTTTCTCTTATAACTGCGCGAAAAGCATGTATTCCTGCTTAATACAACGAAACAAGCTGCTTTAAACCGAAACGAGTTAAATCACATTACATCGGTTTTACAAGTGTTCCTCTGATACGCGTCAAAACTTTTTCTCTTATAACTGCGCGAAAAGCATGTATTCTTGCTTAGTCTAACGAAACAAGCTGTTTTAGACCGAAACGGGGTAAATCTGAACACATCGGTTTTACAAGTGTCCCTGTGACACGCCTTTAAAACGTTTTCTCTTATAACTGCGCGAAAAGCATGTATTCCTGCCTAATACAGCGAAACAAGCTGTTTTAGACCGAAACGAGCTAAATCACAACACATCGGTTTTACAAGTGTTCCTCTGATACGCGTCAAAACTTTTTCTCTTATAACTGCGCGAAAAGCATGTATTCTTGCTTAATATAACGAAACAAGCTGTTTTAGATCGAAACGAGTTAAATCACAACACATCGGTTTTACAAGTGTTCCTCTGATACGCGTCTAAACTTTTTTTCTCTTATAACTGCGCGAAAAGCATGTATTCGTGCTTAGTCTAACGAAACAAGCTGTTTTAGACCGAAACGGGGTAAATCTGAACACATCGGTTTTACAAGTGTCCCTGTGATACGCGTCAAAACTTTTTCTCTTATAACTGCGCGAAAAGCATGTATTCTTGCTTAATACAGCGAAACAAGCTGTTTTAGACCGAAACGAGCTAAATCACAACACATCGGTTTTACAAGTGTTCCTCTGATACGCGTCAAAACTTTTTTCTCTTATAACTGCGCGAAAAGCATGTAGTCGTGCTTAGTTCAACGAAACAAGCTGTTTTAGACCGAAACGAGCTAAATCACAACACATCGGTTTTACAAGTGTTCTTCTGATACGCGTCACAACTTTTTCTCTTATAACTGCCCGAAAAGCATGTATTCTTGCTTAATACAACGAAACAAGCTGTTTTAGACCGAAACGAGTTAAATCACATTACATCGGTTTTACAAGTGTTCCTCTGATACGCGTCAAAACTTTTTCTCTTAAAACTGCGCGAAAAGCATGTATTCGTGCTTAGTCTAACGAAACAAGCTGTTTTAGACCGAAACGGGGTAAATCTGAACACATCGGTTTTACAAGTGTCCCTGTGACACGCCTTTAAAACGTTTTCTCTTATAACTGCGCGAAAAGCATGTATTCCTGCTTAATACAGCGAAACAAGCTGTTTTAGACCGAAACGAGCTAAATCACAACACATCGGTTTTACAAGTGTTCCTCTGATACGCGTCAAAACTTTTTCTCTTATAACTGCGCGAAAAGCATGTATTCTTGCTTAATACAACGAAACAAGCTGTTTTAGACCGAAACGAGTTAAATCACAACACATCGGTTTTACAAGTGTTCCTCTGATACGCGTCAAAACTTTTTTCTCTTATAACTGTGCGAAAAGCATGTATTCTTGCTTAATACAATGAAACAAGCTGTTTGAGACCGAAACGAGCTAAATCACAACACATCGGTTTTACAAGTGTCCCTGTGACACGCATCAAAACTTTTTCTCTTATAACTGCGCGAAAAGCACGTATTCTTGCTTAATACAGCGAAACAAGCTGTTTTAGACCGAAACGAGCTAAATCACAACACATCGGTTTTACAAGTGTCCACGTGATATTCGTCAAAACTTTTTCTCTTATAACAGCGCGAAAAGCATGTATTCGTGCTTAATGCAACGAAACAAGCTGTTTTAGACAGAGATGAGCTAAATCTGTACACATCTGTTTTACAAGTGTCTCTCTAATACGCGTCAAAAGTTTTTCTTCTATAACTGCGCGAAAAGCATGTATTCTTGCTTAATACAATGAAACAAGCTGTTTGAGACCGAAACGAGCTAAATCACAACACATCGGTTTTACAAGTGTCCCTGTGACACGCGTCACAACTTTTTCTCTTATAACTGCCCGAAAAGCATGTATTCTTGCTTAATACAACGAAACAAGCTGTTTTAGACCGAAACGAGTTAAATCACATTACATCGGTTTTACAAGTTTTCCTCTGATACGCGTCAAAACTTTTTCTCTTATAACTGCGCGAAAAGCATGTATTCGTGCTTAGTCTAACGAAACAAGCTGTTTTAGACCGAAACGGTGTAAATCTGAACACATCGGTTTTACAAGTGTCCCTGTGATACGCGTCAAAACTTTTTCTCTTATAACTGCGCGAAAAGCATGTATTCTTGCTTAATACAGCGAAACAAGCTGTTTTAGACCGAAACGAGCTAAATCACAACACATCGCTTTTACAAGTGTCCACGTGATATTCGTCAAAACTTTTTCTCCTATAACTGCGCGAAAAACATGTATTCGTGCTTAATA
Source organism: Amblyomma americanum (assembly GCF_052857255.1). Classification (NCBI taxonomy): domain Eukaryota; kingdom Metazoa; phylum Arthropoda; class Arachnida; order Ixodida; family Ixodidae; genus Amblyomma; species Amblyomma americanum. The sequence goes on from NW_027526607.1 coordinate 237,909, forward strand.
CAACGAAACAAGCTGTTTTAGACCGAGATGAGCTAAATCTGAACACATCGGTTTTACAAGTGTCTCTCTAATACGCGTCAAAAGTTTTTCTTCTATAACTGCGCGAAAAGCATGTATTCGTGCTTAAAACAACGAAACAAGGTGTTTTATACCAAAACGAGCTATATCTGAACACATCGGTTTTACACGTATCCCTGTGACACGCGTCAAAACGTTTTCTCCTATAACTGCGCGAAAAGCACGTATTCTTGCTTAATACAGCGAAACAAGCTGTTTTAAACCGAAACGAGTTAAATCACAACACATCGGTTTTACAAGTGTCCACGTGGTATTCGTCAAAACTTTTTCTCTTATAACAGCGCGAAAAGCATGTATTCGTGCTTAATGCAACGAAACAAGCTGTTTTAGACCGAGATGAGCTAAATCTGAACACATCGGTTTTACAAGTGTCTCTCTAATACGCGTCAAAAGTTTTTCTTCTATAACTGCGCGAAAAGCATGTATTCGTGGTTAATACAACGAAACAAGCTGTTTTAGACCGAAACGAGCTAAATCTGAACACATCGGTTTTACAAGTGTCCCTGTGACACGCGTCACAACTTTTTCTCTTATAACTGCCCGAAAAGCATGTATTCTTGCTTAATACAACGAAACAAGCTGTTTTAGACCGAAACGAGTTAAATCACATTACATCGGTTTTACAAGTGTTCCTCTGATATGCGTCAAAACTTTTTCTCTTATAACTGCGCGAAAAGCATGTATTCGTGCTTAGTCTAACGAAACAAGCTGTTTTAGACCGAAACGGGGTAAATCTGAACACATCGGTTTTACAAGTGTCCCTGTGATACGCGTCAAAACGTTTTCTCTTATAACTGCGCAAAAAGCATGTATTCTTGCTTAATACAGCGAAACAAGCTGTTTTAGACCGAAACGAGATAAATCACAACACATCGGTTTTACAAGTGTTCCTCTGATACGCCTCAAAACTTTTTTCTCTTATAACTGCGCGAAAAGCATGTATTCGTGCTTAGTTCAACGAAACAAGCTGTTTTAGACCGAAACGAGCTAAATCACAACACATCGGTTTTACAAGTGTTCTTCTGATAAGCGTCTAAACTTTTTCTCTTATAACTGCGCGAAAAGCATGTATTCTTGCTTAATACAGTGAAACAAGCTGTTTTAGACCGAAACGAGCTAAATCTGAACACATCGGTTTTACAAGTGTCCCTGTGACACGCGTCACAACTTTTTCTCTTATAACTGCCCGAAAAGCATGTATTCTTGCTTAATACAACGAAACAAACTGTTTTAGACCGAAACGAGTTAAATCACATTACATCGGTTTTACAAGTGTTCCTCTGATACGCGTCAAAACTTTTTCTCTTATATCTGCGCGAAAAGCATGTATTCTTGCTTAATACAACGAAACAAGCTGTTTTAGACCGAAACGAGCTTAATCACAACACATCGGTTTTACAAGTGTCCCTGTGACACGCGTCAAAACTTTTCTCTTATAACTGCGCGAAAAGCATGTATTCTTGCTTAATACAGCGAAACAAGCTGTTTTAGACCGAAACGAGCTAAATCACAACACATCGGTTTTACAAGTGTCTCTCTAATACGCGTCAAAAGTTTTTCTTCTATAACTGCGCGAAAAGCATGTATTCGTGCTTAAAACAACGAAACAAGCTGTTTTATACCAAAACGAGCTAAATCACAACACATCGGTTTTACAAGTGTCCACGTGATATTCGTCAAAACATTTTCTCTTATAACTGCGCGAAAAGCATGTATTCGTGCTTAATGCAACGAAACAAGCTGTTTTAGACCGAGATGAGCTAAATCTGAACACATCGGTTTTACAAGTGTCTCTCTAACACGCGTCAAAAGTTTTTCTTCTATAACTGCGCGAAAAGCATGTATTCGTGCTTAATACAACGAAACAAGCTGTTTTAGACCGAAACGAGCTAAATCTGAACACATCGGTTTTACAAGTGTCCCTGTGACACGCGTCACAACTTTTTCTTTTATAACTGCCCGAAAAGCATGTATTCTTGCTTAATACAGCGAAACAAGCTGTTTTAAACCGAACGAGTTAAATCACATTACATCGGTTTTACAAGTGTTCCTCTGATACGCGTCAAAACTTTTTCTCTTAAAACTGCGCGAAAAGCATGTATTCGTGCTTAGTCTAACGAAACAAGCTGTTTTAGACCGAAACGGGGTAAATCTGAACACATCGGTTTTACAAGTGTCCCTGTGACACGCCTTTAAAACGTTTTCTCTTATAACTGCGCGAAAAGCATGTATTCCTGCTTAATACAGCGAAACAAGCTTTTTTGGACCGAAACAAGCTAAATCACAACACATCGGGTTTACAAGTGTTCCTCTGATACGCGTCAAAACGTTTTCTCTTATAACTGCGCGAAAAGCATGTATTCTTGCTTAATACAACGAAACAAGCTGTTTTAGACCGAAACGAATTAAATCACAACACATCGGTTTTACAAGTGTTCCTCTGATACGCGTCAAAACTTTTTTCTCTTATAACTGCGCGAAAAGCATGTATTTGTGCTTAATACGACGAAACAAGCTGTTTTAGACCGAAACGAGCTAAATCTGAACACATCGGTTTTACAAGTGTCCCTGTGATACGCGTCAAAACTTTTTCTCTTATAACTGCGCGAAAAGCATGTATTCTTGCTTAATACAGCGAAACAAGCTGTTTTAGACCGAAACGAGCTAAATCACAACACATCGGTTTTACAAGTGTTCCTCTGATACGCGTCAAAACTTTTTTCTCATAACTGCGCGAAAAGCATGTATTCGTGCTTAGTTCAACGAAACAAGCTGTTTTAGACCGAAACGAGCTAAATCACAGCACATCGGTTTTACAAGTGTTCTTCTGATACGCGTCTAAACTTTTTCTCTTATAAATGCGCGAAAAGCATGTATTCTTGCTTATTACAGCGAAACAAGCTGTTTTAGACCGAAACGAGCTAAATCCCAACACATCGGTTTACAAGTGTTCCTCTGATACGCGTCAAAACTTTTTCTCTTATAACTGCGCGAAAAGCATGTATTCTTGCTTAATACAACGAAACAAGCTGTTTTAGACCGAAACGAGCTAAATCACAACACATCGGTTTTACAAGTGTCCCTGTGACACGCATCAAAACTTTTTCTCTTATAACTGCGCGAAAAGCACGTATTCTTGCTTAATACAGCGAAACAAGCTGTTTTAGACCGAAACGAGCTAAATCACAACACATCGGTTTTACAAGTGTCCACGTGATATTCGTCAAAACTTTTTCTCTTATAACAGCGCGAAAAGCATGTATTCGTGCTTAATGCAACGAAACAAGCTGTTTTAGACCGAGATGAGCTAAATCTGAACACATCGGTTTTACAAGTGTCTCTCTAATACGCGTCAAAAGTTTTTCTTCTATAACTGCGCGAAAAGCATGTATTCGTGGTTAATACAACGAAACAAGCTGTTTTAGACCGAAACGGTGTAAATCTGAACACATCGGTTTTACAAGTGTCCCTGTGATACGCGTCAAAACTTTTTCTCTTATAACTGCGCGAAAAGCATGTATTCTTGCTTAATACAGCGAAACAAGCTGTTTTAGACCGAAACGAGCTAAATCACAACACATCGCTTTTACAAGTGTCCACGTGATATTCGTCAAAACTTTTTCTCCTATAACTGCGCGAAAAACATGTATTCGTGCTTAATACAACGAAACAAGCTGTTTTAGACCGAGATGAGCTAAATCTGAACACATCGGTTTTACAAGTGTCTCTCTAATACGCGTCAAAAGTTTTTCTTCTATAACGGCGCGAAAAGCATGTATTCGTGCTTAAAACAACGAAACAAGGTGTTTTATACCAAAACGAGCTATATCTGAACACATCGGTTTTACACGTGTCCCTGTGACACGCGTCAAAACGTTTTCTCCTATAACTGCGCGAAAAGCACGTATTCTTGCTTAATACAGCGAAACAAGCTGTTTTAAACCGAAACGAGGTAAATCACAACACATCGGTTTTACAAGTGTCCACGTGGTATTCGTCAAAACTTTTTCTCTTATAACAGCGCGAAAAGCATGTATTCGTGCTTAATGCAACGAAACAAGCTGTTTTAGACCGAGATGAGCTAAATCTGAACACATCGGTTTTACAAGTGTCTCTCTAATACGCGTCAAAAGTTTTTCTTCTATAACTGCGCGAAAAGCATGTAGTCGTGCTTAGTTCAACGAAACAAGCTGTTTTAGACCGAAACGAGCTAAATCACAACACATCGGTTTTACAAGTGTTCTTCTGATACGCGTCACAACTTTTTCTCTTATAACTGCCCGAAAAGCATGTATTCTTGCTTAATGCAGCGAAACAAGCTGTTTTAAACCGAAACGAGTTAAATCACATTACATCGGTTTTACAAGTGTTCCTCTGATACGCGTCAAAACTTTTTCTCTTAAAACTGCGCGAAAAGCATGTATTCGTGCTTAGTCTAACGAAACAAGCTGTTTTAGACCGAAACGGGGTAAATCTGAACACATCGGTTTTACAAGTGTCCCTGTGACACGCCTTTAAAACGTTTTCTCTTATAACTGCGCGAAAAGCATGTATTCCTGCTTAATACAGCGAAACAAGCTGTTTTAGACCGAAACGAGCTAAATCACAACACATCGGTTTTACAAGTGTTCCTCTGATACGCGTCAAAACTTTTTCTCTTATAACTGCGCGAAAAGCATGTATTCTTGCTTAATACAACGAAACAAGCTGTTTTAGACCGAAACGAGTTAAATCACAACACATCGGTTTTACAAGTGTTCCTCTGATACGCGTCAAAACTTTTTTCTCTTATAACTGCGCGAAAAGCATGTATTTGTGCTTAATACGACGAAACAAGCTGTTTTAGACCGAAACGAGCTAAATCTGACAACATCGGTTTTACAAGTGTCCCTGTGATACGCGTCAAAACTTTTTCTCTTATAACTGCGCGAAAAGCATGTATTCTTGCTTAATACAGCGAAACAAGTTGTTTTAGACCGAAACGAGCTAAATCACAACACATTGGTTTTACAAGTGTTCCTCTGATACGCGTCAAAACTTTTTTCTCTTATAACTGCACGAAAAGCATGTATTCGTGCTTAGTTCAACGAAACAAGCTGTTTTAGACCGAAATGAGCTAAATCACAACACATCGGTTTTACAAGTGTTCCTCTGATACGCGTCAAAACTTTTTCTCTTATAACTGCGCGAAAAGCATGTATTCTTGCTTAATACAACGAAACAAGCTGTTTTAGACCGAAACGAGCTAAATCACAACACATCGGTTTTACAAGTGTCCCTGTGACACGCATCAAAACTTTTTCTCTTATAACTGCGCGAAAAGCACGTATTCTTGCTTAATACAGCGAAACAAGCTGTTTTAGACCGAAACGAGCTAAATCACAAAACATCGGTTTTACAAGTGTCCACGTGATATTCGTCAAAACTTTTTCTCTTATAACAGCGCGAAAAGCATGTATTCGTGCTTAATGCAACGAAACAAGCTGTTTTAGACAGAGATGAGCTAAATCTGAACACATCGGTTTTACAAGTGTCTCTCTAATACGCGTCAAAAGTTTTTCTTCTATAACTGTGCGAAAAGCATGTATTCGTGGTTAATACTACGAAACAAGCTGTTTTAGACCGAAACGAGCTAAATCTGAACACATCGGTTTTACAAGTGTCCCTGTGACACGCGTCACAACTTTTTCTCTTATAACTGCCCGAAAAGCATGTATTCTTGCTTAATACAACGAAACAAGCTGTTTTAGACCGAACGAGTTAAATCACATTACATCGGTTTTACAAGTGTTCCTCTGATACGCGTCAAAACTTTTTCTCTTATAACTGCGCGAAAAGCATGTATTCGTGCTTAGTCTAACGAAACAAGCTGTTTTAGACCGAAACGGGGTAAATCTGAACACATCGGTTTTACAAGTGTCCCTGTGATACGCGTCAAAACTTTTTCTCTTATAACTGCGCGAAAAGCATGTATTCTTGCTTAATACAGCGAAACAAGCTGTTTTAGACCGAAACGAGATAAATCACAACACATCGATTTTACAAGTGTTCCTCTGATACGCGTCAAAACTTTTTTCTCTTATAACTGCGCGAAAAGCATGTATTCGTGCTTAATTCAACGAAACAAGCTGTTTTAGACCGAAACGAGCTAAATCACAAAACATCGGTTTTACAAGTGTTCTTCTGATACGCGTCTAAACTTTTTCTCTTATAACTGCGCGAAAAGCATGTATTCTTGCTTAATACAGCGAAACAAGCTGTTTTAGACCGAAACGAGCTAAATCACAACACATCGGTTTTACAAGTGTTCCTCTGATACGCGTCAAAACTTTTTCTCTTATAACTGCGCGAAAAACATGTATTCTTGCTTAATACAACGAAACAAGCTGTTTAAGACCGAAACGAGCTAAATCACAACACATCGGTTTTACAAGTGTCCCTGTGACACGCGTCAAAACTTTTTCTCTTATAACTGCGCGAAAAGCATGTATTCTTACTTAATACAGCGAAACAAGCTGTTTTATACCGACACGAGCTAAATCACAACACATCGGTTTTACAAGTGTCCACGTGATATTCGTCAAAACTTTTTCTCCAATAACTGCGCGAAAAACATGTATTCGTGCTTAATACAACGAAACAAGCTGTTTTAGACCGAGATGAGCTAAATCTGAACACATCGGTTTTACAAGTGTTTCTCTAATACGCGTCAAAAGTTTTTCTTCTATAACTGCGCGAAAAGCATGTATTCGTGCTTAAAACAACGAAACAAGCTGTTTTATACCAAAACGAGCTATATCTGAACACATCGGTTTTACACGTGTCCCTGTGACACGCGTCAAAACGTTTTCTCCTATAACTGCGCGAAAAGCACGTATTCTTGCTTAATACAGCGAAACAAGCTGTTTTAGACCGAAACGAGCTAAATCACAACACATCGGTTTTACAAGTGTCCACGTGATATTCGTCAACACTTTTTCTCTTATAACTGCGCGAAAAGCATGTATTCGTGCTTAATGCAACGAAACAAGCTGTTTTAGACCGAGATGAGCTAAATCTGAACACATCGGTTTTACAAGTGTCTCTCTAATACGCGTCAAAAGTTTTTCTTCTATAACTGCGCGAAAAGCATGTAGTCGTGCTTAGTTCAACGAAACAAGCTGTTTTAGACCGAAACGAGCTAAATCACAACACATCGGTTTTACAAGTGTTCTTCTGATACGCGTCACAACTTTTTCTCTTATAACTGCCCGAAAAGCATGTATTCTTGCTTAATGCAGCGAAACAAGCTGTTTTAAACCGAAACGAGTTAAATCACATTACATCGGTTTTACAAGTGTTCCTCTGATACGCGTCAAAACTTTTTCTCTTAAAACTGCGCGAAAAGCATGTATTCGTGCTTAGTCTAACGAAACAAGCTGTTTTAGACCGAAACGGGGTAAATCTGAACACATCGGTTTTACAAGTGTCCCTGTGACACGCCTTTAAAACGTTTTCTCTTATAACTGCGCGAAAAGCATGTATTCCTGCTTAATACAGCGAAACAAGCTGTTTTAGACCGAAACGAGCTAAATCACAACACATCGGTTTTACAAGTGTTCCTCTGATACGCGTCAAAACTTTTTCTCTTATAACTGCGCGAAAAGCATGTATTCTTGCTTAATACAACGAAACAAGCTGTTTTAGACCGAAACGAGTTAAATCACAACACATCGGTTTTACAAGTGTTCCTCTGATACGCGTCAAAACTTTTTCTCTTATAACTGCGCGAAAAGCATGTATTTGTGCTTAATACGACGAAACAAGCTGTTTAGACCGAAACGAGCTAAATCTGACAACATCGGTTTTACAAGTGTCCCTGTGATACGCGTCAAAACTTTTTCTCTTATAACTGCGCGAAAAGCATGTATTCTTGCTTAATACAGCGAAACAAGTTGTTTTAGACCGAAACGAGCTAAATCACAACACATTGGTTTTACAAGTGTTCCTCTGATACGCGTCAAAACTTTTTTCTCTTATAACTGCACGAAAAGCATGTATTCGTGCTTAGTTCAACGAAACAAGCTGTTTTAGACCGAAATGAGCTAAATCACAACACATCGGTTTTACAAGTGTTCCTCTGATACGCGTCAAAACTTTTTCTCTTATAACTGCGCGAAAAGCATGTATTCTTGCTTAATACAACGAAACAAGCTGTTTTAGACCGAAACGAGCTAAATCACAACACATCGGTTTTACAAGTGTCCCTGTGACACGCATCAAAACTTTTTCTCTTATAACTGCGCGAAAAGCACGTATTCTTGCTTAATACAGCGAAACAAGCTGTTTTAGACCGAAACGAGCTAAATCACAAACATCGGTTTTACAAGTGTCCACGTGATATTCGTCAAAACTTTTTCTCTTATAACAGCGCGAAAAGCATGTATTCGTGCTTAATGCAACGAAACAAGCTGTTTTAGACAGAGATGAGCTAAATCTGAACACATCGGTTTTACAAGTGTCTCTCTAATACGCGTCAAAAGTTTTTCTTCTATAACTGTGCGAAAAGCATGTATTCGTGGTTAATACTACGAAACAAGCTGTTTTAGACCGAAACGAGCTAAATCTGAACACATCGGTTTTACAAGTGTCCCTGTGACACGCGTCACAACTTTTTCTCTTATAACTGCCCGAAAAGCATGTATTCTTGCTTAATACAACGAAACAAGCTGTTTTAGACCGAAACGAGTTAAATCACATTACATCGGTTTTACAAGTGTTCCTCTGATACGCGTCAAAACTTTTTCTCTTATAACTGCGCGAAAAGCATGTATTCGTGCTTAGTCTAACGAAACAAGCTGTTTTAGACCGAAACGGGGTAAATCTGAACACATCGGTTTTACAAGTGTCCCTGTGATACGCGTCAAAACTTTTTCTCTTATAACTGCGCGAAAAGCATGTATTCTTGCTTAATACAGCGAAACAAGCTGTTTTAGACCGAAACGAGATAAATCACAACACATCGATTTTACAAGTGTTCCTCTGATACGCGTCAAAACTTTTTTCTCTTATAACTGCGCGAAAAGCATGTATTCGTGCTTAATTCAACGAAACAAGCTGTTTTAGACCGAAACGAGCTAAATCACAAAACATCGGTTTTACAAGTGTTCTTCTGATACGCGTCTAAACTTTTTCTCTTATAACTGCGCGAAAAGCATGTATTCTTGCTTAATACAGCGAAACAAGCTGTTTTAGACCGAAACGAGCTAAATCACAACACATCGGTTTTACAAGTGTTCCTCTGATACGCGTCAAAACTTTTTCTCTTATAACTGCGCGAAAAACATGTATTCTTGCTTAATACAACGAAACAAGCTGTTTAAGACCGAAACGAGCTAAATCACAACACATCGGTTTTACAAGTGTCCCTGTGACACGCGTCAAAACATTTTCTCTTATAACTGCGCGAAAAGCATGTATTCTTACTTAATACAGCGAAACAAGCTGTTTTATACCGACACGAGCTAAATCACAACACATCGGTTTTACAAGTGTCCACGTGATATTCGTCAAAACTTTTTCTCCAATAACTGCGCGAAAAACATGTATTCGTGCTTAATACAACGAAACAAGCTGTTTTAGACCGAGATGAGCTAAATCTGAACACATCGGTTTTACAAGTGTTTCTCTAATACGCGTCAAAAGTTTTTCTTCTATAACTGCGCGAAAAGCATGTATTCGTGCTTAAAACAACGAACAAGCTGTTTTATACCAAAACGAGCTATATCTGAACACATCGGTTTTACACGTGTCCCTGTGACACGCGTCAAAACGTTTTCTCCTATAACTGCGCGAAAAGCACGTATTCTTGCTTAATACAGCGAAACAAGCTGTTTTAAACCGAAACGAGTTAAATCACAACACATCGGTTTTACAAGTGTTCCTCTGATACGCGTCAATACTTTTTTTCTCTTATAACTGCGCGAAAAGCATGTATTCCTGCTTAATACAACGAACAAGCTGTTTTAAACCGAAACGAGTTAAATCACATTACATCGGTTTTACAAGTGTTCCTCTGATACGCGTCAAAACTTTTTCTCTTATAACTGCGCGAAAAGCATGTATTCTTGCTTAGTCTAACGAAACAAGCTGTTTTAGACCGAAACGGGGTAAATCTGAACACATCGGTTTTACAAGTGTCCCTGTGACACGCCTTTAAAACGTTTTCTCTTATAACTGCGCGAAAAGCATGTATTCCTGCCTAATACAGCGAAACAAGCTGTTTTAGACCGAAACGAGCTAAATCACAACACATCGGTTTTACAAGTGTTCCTCTGATACGCGTCAAAACTTTTTCTCTTATAACTGCGCGAAAAGCATGTATTCTTGCTTAATATAACGAAACAAGCTGTTTTAGATCGAAACGAGTTAAATCACAACACATCGGTTTTACAAGTGTTCCTCTGATACGCGTCTAAACTTTTTTTCTCTTATAACTGCGCGAAAAGCATGTATTCGTGCTTAGTCTAACGAAACAAGCTGTTTTAGACCGAAACGGGGTAAATCTGAACACATCGGTTTTACAAGTGTCCCTGTGATACGCGTCAAAACTTTTTCTCTTATAACTGCGCGAAAAGCATGTATTCTTGCTTAATACAGCGAAACAAGCTGTTTTAGACCGAAACGAGCTAAATCACAACACATCGGTTTTACAAGTGTTCCTCTGATACGCGTCAAAACTTTTTTCTCTTATAACTGCGCGAAAAGCATGTAGTCGTGCTTAGTTCAACGAAACAAGCTGTTTTAGACCGAAACGAGCTAAATCACAACACATCGGTTTTACAAGTGTTCTTCTGATACGCGTCACAACTTTTTCTCTTATAACTGCCCGAAAAGCATGTATTCTTGCTTAATACAACGAAACAAGCTGTTTTAGACCGAAACGAGCTAAATCTGAACACATCGGTTTTACAAGTGTCCCTGTGACACGCGTCACAACTTTTTCTCTTATAACTGCCCGAAAAGCATGTATTCTTGCTTAATACAACGAAACAAGCTGTTTTAGACCGAAACGAGTTAAATCACATTACATCGGTTTTACAAGTTTTCCTCTGATACGCGTCAAAAACTTTTTCTCTTATAACTGCGCGAAAAGCATGTATTCGTGCTTAGTCTAACGAAACAAGCTGTTTTAGACCGAAACGGTGTAAATCTGAACACATCGGTTTTACAAGTGTCCCTGTGATACGCGTCAAAACTTTTTCTCTTATAACTGCGCGAAAAGCATGTATTCTTGCTTAATACAGCGAAACAAGCTGTTTTAGACCGAAACGAGCTAAATCACAACACATCGCTTTTACAAGTGTCCACGTGATATTCGTCAAAACTTTTTCTCCTATAACTGCGCGAAAACATGTATTCGTGCTTAATACAACGAAACAAGCTGTTTTAGACCGAGATGAGCTAAATCTGAACACATCGGTTTTACAAGTGTCTCTCTAATACGCGTCAAAAGTTTTTCTTCTATAACTGCGCGAAAAGCATGTATTCGTGCTTAAAACAACGAAAACAAGGTGTTTTATACCAAAACGAGCTATATCTGAACACATCGGTTTTACACGTGTCCCTGTGACACGCGTCAAAACGTTTTCTCCTATAACTGCGCGAAAAGCACGTATTCTTGCTTAATACAGCGAAACAAGCTGTTTTAAACCGAAACGAGTTAAATCACAACACATCGGTTTTACAAGTGTCCACGTGGTATTCGTCAAAACTTTTTCTCTTATAACAGCGCGAAAAGCATGTATTCGTGCTTAATGCAACGAAACAAGCTGTTTTAGACCGAGATGAGCTAAATCTGAACACATCGGTTTTACAAGTGTCTCTCTAATACGCGTCAAAAGTTTTTCTTCTATAACTGCGCGAAAAGCATGTAGTCGTGCTTAGTTCAACGAAACAAGCTGTTTTAGACCGAAACGAGCTAAATCACAACACATCGGTTTTACAAGTGTTCTTCTGATACGCGTCACAACTTTTTCTCTTATAACTGCCCGAAAAGCATGTATTCTTGCTTAATGCAGCGAAACAAGCTGTTTTAAACCGAAACGAGTTAAATCACATTACATCGGTTTTACAAGTGTTCCTCTGATACGCGTCAAAACTTTTTCTCTTAAAACTGCGCGAAAAGCATGTATTCGTGCTTAGTCTAACGAAACAAGCTGTTTTAGACCGAAACGGGGTAAATCTGAACACATCGGTTTTACAAGTGTCCCTGTGACACGCCTTTAAAACGTTTTCTCTTATAACTGCGCGAAAAGCATGTATTCCTGCTTAATACAGCGAAACAAGCTGTTTTAGACCGAAACGAGCTAAATCACAACACATCGGTTTTACAAGTGTTCCTCTGATACGCGTCAAAACTTTTTCTCTTATAACTGCGCGAAAAGCATGTATTCTTGCTTAATACAACGAAACAAGCTGTTTTAGACCGAAACGAGTTAAATCACAACACATCGGTTTTACAAGTGTTCCTCTGATACGCGTCAAAACTTTTTTCTCTTATAACTGCGCGAAAAGCATGTATTTGTGCTTAATACGACGAAACAAGCTGTTTTAGACCGAAACGAGCTAAATCTGACAACATCGGTTTTACAAGTGTCCCTGTGATACGCGTCAAACTTTTTCTCTTATAACTGCGCGAAAAGCATGTATTCTTGCTTAATACAGCGAAACAAGTTGTTTTAGACCGAAACGAGCTAAATCACAACACATTGGTTTTACAAGTGTTCCTCTGATACGCGTCAAAACTTTTTTCTCTTATAACTGCACGAAAAGCATGTATTCGTGCTTAGTTCAACGAAACAAGCTGTTTTAGACCGAAATGAGCTAAATCACAACACATCGGTTTTACAAGTGTTCCTCTGATACGCGTCAAAACTTTTTCTCTTATAACTGCGCGAAAAGCATGTATTCTTGCTTAATACAACGAAACAAGCTGTTTTAGACCGAAACGAGCTAAATCACAACACATCGGTTTTACAAGTGTCCCTGTGACACGCATCAAACTTTTTCTCTTATAACTGCGCGAAAAGCACGTATTCTTGCTTAATACAGCGAAACAAGCTGTTTTAGACCGAAACGAGCTAAATCACAAAACATCGGTTTTACAAGTGTCCACGTGATATTCGTCAAAACTTTTTCTCTTATAACAGCGCGAAAAGCATGTATTCGTGCTTAATGCAACGAAACAAGCTGTTTTAGACAGAGATGAGCTAAATCTGAACACATCGGTTTTACAAGTGTCTCTCTAATACGCGTCAAAAGTTTTTCTTCTATAACTGTGCGAAAAGCATGTATTCGTGGTTAATACTACGAAACAAGCTGTTTTAGACCGAAACGAGCTAAATCTGAACACATCGGTTTTACAAGTGTCCCTGTGACACGCGTCACAACTTTTTCTCTTATAACTGCCCGAAAAGCATGTATTCTTGCTTAATACAACGAAACAAGCTGTTTTAGACCGAAACGAGTTAAATCACATTACATCGGTTTTACAAGTGTTCCTCTGATACGCGTCAAAACTTTTTCTCTTATAACTGCGCGAAAAGCATGTATTCGTGCTTAGTCTAACGAAACAAGCTGTTTTAGACCGAAACGGGGTAAATCTGAACACATCGGTTTTACAAGTGTCCCTGTGATACGCGTCAAAACTTTTTCTCTTATAACTGCGCGAAAAGCATGTATTCTTGCTTAATACAGCGAAACAAGCTGTTTTAGACCGAAACGAGATAAATCACAACACATCGATTTTACAAGTGTTCCTCTGATACGCGTCAAAACTTTTTTCTCTTATAACTGCGCGAAAAGCATGTATTCGTGCTTAATTCAACGAAACAAGCTGTTTTAGACCGAAACGAGCTAAATCACAAAACATCGGTTTTACAAGTGTTCTTCTGATACGCGTCTAAACTTTTTCTCTTATAACTGCGCGAAAAGCATGTATTCTTGCTTAATACAGCGAAACAAGCTGTTTTAGACCGAAACGAGCTAAATCACAACACATCGGTTTTACAAGTGTTCCTCTGATACGCGTCAAAACTTTTTCTCTTATAACTGCGCGAAAAACATGTATTCTTGCTTAATACAACGAAACAAGCTGTTTAAGACCGAAACGAGCTAAATCACAACACATCGGTTTTACAAGTGTCCCTGTGACACGCGTCAAAACTTTTTCTCTTATAACTGCGCGAAAAGCATGTATTCTTACTTAATACAGCGAAACAAGCTGTTTTATACCGACACGAGCTAAATCACAACACATCGGTTTTACAAGTGTCCACGTGATATTCGTCAAAACTTTTTCTCCAATAACTGCGCGAAAAACATGTATTCGTGCTTAATACAACGAAACAAGCTGTTTTAGACCGAGATGAGCTAAATCTGAACACATCGGTTTTACAAGTGTTTCTCTAATACGCGTCAAAAGTTTTTCTTCTATAACTGCGCGAAAAGCATGTATTCGTGCTTAAAAACAACGAAACAAGCTGTTTTATACCAAAACGAGCTATATCTGAACACATCGGTTTTACACGTGTCCCTGTGACACGCGTCAAAACGTTTTCTCCTATAACTGCGCGAAAAGCACGTATTCTTGCTTAATACAGCGAAACAAGCTGTTTTAAACCGAAACGAGTTAAATCACAACACATCGGTTTTACAAGTGTTCCTCTGATACGCGTCAATACTTTTTTTCTCTTATAACTGCGCGAAAAGCATGTATTCCTGCTTAATACAACGAAACAAGCTGTTTTAAACCGAAACGAGTTAAATCACATTACATCGGTTTTACAAGTGTTCCTCTGATACGCGTCAAAACTTTTTCTCTTATAACTGCGCGAAAAGCATGTATTCTTGCTTAGTCTAACGAAACAAGCTGTTTTAGACCGAAACGGGGTAAATCTGAACACATCGGTTTTACAAGTGTCCCTGTGACACGCCTTTAAAACGTTTTCTCTTATAACTGCGCGAAAAGCATGTATTCCTGCCTAATACAGCGAAACAAGCTGTTTTAGACCGAAATGAGCTAAATCACAACACATCGGTTTTACAAGTGTTCCTCTGATACGCGTCAAAACTTTTTCTCTTATAACTGCGCGAAAAGCATGTATTCTTGCTTAATATAACGAAACAAGCTGTTTTAGATCGAAACGAGTTAAATCACAACACATCGGTTTTACAAGTGTTCCTCTGATACGCGTCTAAACTTTTTTTCTCTTATAACTGCGCGAAAAGCATGTATTCGTGCTTAGTCTAACGAAACAAGCTGTTTTAGACCGAAACGGGGTAAATCTGAACACATCGGTTTTACAAGTGTCCCTGTGATACGCGTCAAAACTTTTTCTCTTATAACTGCGCGAAAAGCATGTATTCTTGCTTAATACAGCGAAACAAGCTGTTTTAGACCGAAACGAGCTAAATCACAACACATCGGTTTTACAAGTGTTCCTCTGATAAGCGTCAAAACTTTTTTCTCTTATAACTGCGCGAAAAGCATGTAGTCGTGCTTAGTTCAACGAAACAAGCTGTTTTAGACCGAAACGAGCTAAATCACAACACATCGGTTTTTACAAGTGTTCTTCTGATACGCGTCACAACTTTTTCTCTTATAACTGCCCGAAAAGCATGTATTCTTGCTTAATACAACGAAACAAGCTGTTTTAGACCGAAACGAGTTAAATCACATTACATCGGTTTTACAAGTGTTCCTCTGATACGCGTCAAAACTTTTTCTCTTAAAACTGCGCGAAAAGCATGTATTCGTGCTTAGTCTAACGAAACAAGCTGTTTAGACCGAAACGGGGTAAATCTGAACACATCGGTTTTACAAGTGTCCCTGTGACACGCCTTTAAAACGTTTTCTCTTATAACTGCGCGAAAAGCATGTATTCCTGCTTAATACAGCGAAACAAGCTGTTTTAGACCGAAACGAGCTAAATCACAACACATCGGTTTTACAAGTGTACCTCTGATACGCGTCAAAACTTTTTCTCTATAACTGCGCGAAAAGCATGTATTCTTGCTTAATACAACGAAACAAGCTGTTTTAGACCGAAACGAGTTAAATCACAACACATCGGTTTTACAAGTGTTCCTCTGATACGCGTCAAAACTTTTTTCTCTTATAACTGTGCGAAAAGCATGTATTCTTGCTTAATACAATGAAACAAGCTGTTTGAGACCGAAACGAGCTAAATCACAACACATCGGTTTTACAAGTGTCCCTGTGACACGCATCAAAACTTTTTCTCTTATAACTGCGCGAAAAGCACGTATTCTTGCTTAATACAGCGAAACAAGCTGTTTTAGACCGAAACGAGCTAAATCACAACACATCGGTTTTACAAGTGTCCACGTGATATTCGTCAAAACTTTTTCTCTTATAACAGCGCGAAAAGCATGTATTCGTGCTTAATGCAACGAAACAAGCTGTTTTAGACAGAGATGAGCTAAATCTGTACACATCTGTTTTACAAGTGTCTCTCTAATACGCGTCAAAAGTTTTTCTTCTATAACTGCGCGAAAAGCATGTATTCGTGGTTAATACAACGCGAAACAAGCTGTTTTAGACCGAAACGAGCTAAATCTGAACACATCGGTTTTACAAGTGTCCCCTGTGACACGCGTCACAACTTTTTCGCTTATAACTGCCCGAAAAGCATGTATTCTTGCTTAATACAACGAAACAAGCTGTTTTAGACCGAAACGAGTTAAATCACATTACATCGGTTTTACAAGTTTTCCTCTGATACGCGTCAAAACTTTTTCTCTTATAACTGCGCGAAAAGCATGTATTCGTGCTTAGT
The DNA here is from genome assembly GCF_052857255.1 of Amblyomma americanum. NCBI lineage: Eukaryota > Metazoa > Arthropoda > Arachnida > Ixodida > Ixodidae > Amblyomma > Amblyomma americanum. Next base: position 254,828 of record NW_027526607.1, read on the forward strand.
CTAACGAAACAAGCTGTTTTAGACCGAAACGGTGTAAATCTGAACACATCGGTTTTACAAGTGTCCCTGTGATACGCGTCAAAACTTTTTCTCTTATAACTGCGCGAAAAGCATGTATTCTTGCTTAATACAGCGAAACAAGCTGTTTTAGACCGAAACGAGCTAAATCACAACACATCGCTTTTACAAGTGTCCACGTGATATTCGTCAAAACTTTTTCTCCTATAACTGCGCGAAAAACATGTATTCGTGCTTAATACAACGAAACAAGCTGTTTTAGACCGAGATGAGCTAAATCTGAACACATCGGTTTTACAAGTGTCTCTCTAATACGCGTCAAAAGTTTTTCTTCTATAACTGCGCGAAAAGCATGTATTCGTGCTTAAAACAACGAAACAAGGTGTTTTATACCAAAACGAGCTATATCTGAACACATCGGTTTTACACGTGTCCCTGTGACACGCGTCAAAACGTTTTCTCCTATAACTGCGCGAAAAGCACGTATTCTTGCTTAATACAGCGAAACAAGCTGTTTTAAAACCGAAACGAGTTAAATCACAACACATCGGTTTTACAAGTGTCCACGTGGTATTCGTCAAAACTTTTTCTCTTATAACAGCGCGAAAAGCATGTATTCGTGCTTAATGCAACGAAACAAGCTGTTTTAGGACCGAGATGAGCTAAATCTGAACACATCGGTTTTACAAGTGTCTCTCTAATACGCGTCAAAAGTTTTTCTTCTATAACTGCGCGAAAAGCATGTATTCGTGGTTAATACAACGAAACAAGCTGTTTTAGACCGAAACGAGCTAAATCTGAACACATCGGTTTTACAAGTGTCCCTGTGACACGCGTCACAACTTTTTCTCTTATAACTGCCCGAAAAGCATGTATTCTTGCTTAATACAACGAAACAAGCTGTTTTAGACCGAAACGAGTTAAATCACATTACATCGGTTTTACAAGTGTTCCTCTGATACGCGTCAAAACTTTTTCTCTTATAACTGCGCGAAAAGCATGTATTCGTGCTTAGTCTAACGAAACAAGCTGTTTTAGACCGAAACGGGGTAAATCTGAACACATCGGTTTTACAAGTGTCCCTGTGATACGCGTCAAAACGTTTTCTCTTATAACTGCGCAAAAAGCATGTATTCTTGCTTAATACAGCGAAACAAGCTGTTTTAGACCGAAACGAGATAAATCACAACACATCGGTTTTACAAGTGTTCCTCTGATACGCCTCAAAACTTTTTTCTCTTATAACTGCGCGAAAAGCATGTATTCGTGCTTAGTTCAACGAAACAAGCTGTTTTAGACCGAAACGAGCTAAATCACAACACATCGGTTTTACAAGTGTTCTTCTGATAAGCGTCTAAACTTTTTCTCTTATAACTGCGCGAAAAGCATGTATTCTTGCTTAATACAGCGAAACAAGCTGTTTTAGACCGAAACGAGCTAAATCTGAACACATCGGTTTTACAAGTGTCCCTGTGACACGCGTCACAACTTTTTCTCTTATAACTGCCCGAAAAGCATGTATTCTTGCTTAATACAACGAAACAAGCTGTTTTAGACCGAAACGAGTTAAATCACATTACATCGGTTTTACAAGTGTTCCTCTGATACGCGTCAAAACTTTTTCTCTTATATCTGCGCGAAAAGCATGTATTCTTGCTTAATACAACGAAACAAGCTGTTTTAGACCGAAACGAGCTTAATCACAACACATCGGTTTTACAAGTGTTCCTCTGATACGCGTCAAAACTTTTTCTCTTATAACTGCGCGAAAAGCATGTATTCTTGCTTAATACAACGAAACAAGCTGTTTTAGACCGAAACGAGTTAAATCACAACACATCGGTTTTACAAGTGTTCCTCTGATACGCGTCAAAACTTTTTTCTCTTATAACTGCGCGAAAAGCATGTATTTGTGCTTAATACGACGAAACAAGCTGTTTTAGACCGAAACGAGCTAAATCTGACAACATCGGTTTTACAAGTGTCCCTGTGATACGCGTCAAAACTTTTTCTCTTATAACTGCGCGAAAAGCATGTATTCTTGCTTAATACAGCGAAACAAGTTGTTTTAGACCGAAACGAGCTAAATCACAACACATTGGTTTTACAAGTGTTCCTCTGATACGCGTCAAAACTTTTTCTCTTATAACTGCACGAAAAGCATGTATTCGTGCTTAGTTCAACGAAACAAGCTGTTTTAGACCGAAACGAGCTAAATCACAACACATCGGTTTTACAAGTGTTCCTCTGATACGCGTCAAAACTTTTTCTCTTATAACTGCGCGAAAAGCATGTATTCTTGCTTAATACAACGAAACAAGCTGTTTTAGACCGAAACGAGTTAAATCACAACACATCGGTTTTACAAGTGTTCCTCTGATACGCGTCAAAACTTTTTTCTCTTATAACTGCGCGAAAAGCATGTATTTGTGCTTAATACGACGAAACAAGCTGTTTTAGACCGAAACGAGCTAAATCTGACAACATCGGTTTTACAAGTGTCCCTGTGATACGCGTCAAAACTTTTTCTCTTATAACTGCGCGAAAAGCATGTATTCTTGCTTAATACAGCGAAACAAGTTGTTTTAGACCGAAACGAGCTAAATCACAACACATTGGTTTTACAAGTGTTCCTCTGATACGCGTCAAAACTTTTTTCTCTTATAACTGCACGAAAAGCATGTATTCGTGCTTAGTTCAACGAAACAAGCTGTTTTAGACCGAAATGAGCTAAATCACAACACATCGGTTTTACAAGTGTTCCTCTGATACGCGTCAAAACTTTTTCTCTTATAACTGCGCGAAAAGCATGTATTCTTGCTTAATACAACGAAACAAGCTGTTTTAGACCGAAACGAGCTAAATCACAACACATCGGTTTT